>NW_017100202.1:1671819-1672417 GCF_001263275.1 Habropoda laboriosa | reverse complement strand
CTAGCTAGTAGCCCCCGACCACTCTATTCACATCTCAGAACCTTCAGGTCAAAATATGCCGCGAAGTGTCTATGGCCCAGTATAAAGGGTGAATGATTTCGTGGAGCCTCCGCGGGTCCTTATATACCTTCGGTACCCTCTCCCCAAAGTCATTAGCAAAATCGTCGGTTAGGTCAGGCGGGAAATTTTCGCGGGAAGTTTTTCGCGGGAGATTTCCGTTATCGTAACACGGTATAATTTATCAATTTTAACAATTTTGTTATAAATTTATACTTCCGACAATTTGTCATAACATTGCATATAACAATTTATACATTTTTACAATATTCTTCAATGGACACATAGGTTTTAGCGTTCTCGTTACTTACTCGTGGTTAAATTAATTTCGTAGGGATTAAAAATCAGGTTGACCTGTGGTCGTAGATTAAAAATAACCATAGTACAGCTAAATTTATCGTGTTAAATAATTCTTTTTACACGAACCAAAAATGTATTCAACGTTTGTTTGCTATAATATCGTGAAATAAATTATATTACACATTTTCTCTATTCACACTGAATTTAAAGATTATAACGATTAAAAATCAAGTTGACCTGT
>NW_017100202.1:1620175-1669485 GCF_001263275.1 Habropoda laboriosa | reverse complement strand
TCAGTGACTGGAGAGCCTCAAATGTTTAGAATAATTAAAATAAAATAAATGTTGTCAACTAAAAATTTTGAACGTCATAGCTAGCTAGACATTATTTTCAATTGAAAAAAAAATTATAAAGCATAATACTGTAATCCTATGCTTAAAATGTATTTTCTTGTGGCCGCCTGACAGCAACCTGTAAATCTGGCGCGACAGTGAACGTGTTAATAAGTAAATGTTGTTCAAATTATATCGTGTTTGATATCATTTTCATCAGAAAAATCTCACCAACATGTTAAAAAAAATTCCAGATGAAAAAAAGTAAAATTAAAGAAATTATATTTTTCTATTATGAATTGTCGAGCCGTGAAATCTCGTAAAAGAAACGGAATAGTGTACCGTTACTCGCTTGACTGACTGCCAATAACGCAGACCTAGGCGTAGGACCATCTATACTGTCACTTGTAGAATCCAAACTTACTGACTCTTGTAGAGAATTTACTGTAATTCTCAAATTGAAAGAAGCAAACGAACGCTGCTCATTTAATATGAAATCAAATATAAACCGAAGCACTTAATGTTTGCCTGTTCTACAACGGAATTATTACATCAATATTTATACCGTTAATCATTAATCGCCAGAGATATTTGTACGAGTATTTTAAATCACATTATAGCCCCAATTCACGGGTATTAATGTACCTTTGAATCCCAACGACGCCAATTATTAAACTTGATTTCACGTTTAAAGCGCATAATATCTATTACGTGTTTCTGTTATTATGTAACTCCGGCCGCGTTTGTGTTTTCGAGCAATAATCGTGACCCGGTAATTCGTTCCGTGTTTTAAATTCGAACTGCGACAGCGCGGCGCGCATACCTTCCGATCGATATTAATCGTCTAAAGCTGACGAAATCGTATTACAGAGCAAAAGGCGAAATCGAGTTTAAGACGAGATGATTGAAATCAGATGAAAACGATTCAACCAGGTATACTAGATAGTATCCAATCCCCTTAATGGAATCACGTTTAAAATTCACCGTTGAAGACAAATTTTCATACTTCGGGGGGTAAAATATCCTTCGTTTTTTACGTCGAGAGAAATGCTCGAAGAAAGGGTTACGATCTTTTTGTGACACTTCGATATATTATCTCTACTGATATAAAAAGCCGAAAATTTTAGAATGCCTCAATATATTATCATTATTGAAATAAATAACCGAAGATTTTGGAATCCTACGACTGATTGACTTCGCTCAAAATTTATCACTGTTTGAGTTAAATAAAAATGAACGAAAATTGGCAATCTTCAATTTTCAATTTTCTTCGCTGGCCTGTGTATTCGGGTCAAAGTGTCACTTAAGTGTGCGAGAATTTAAGGCCAACCAAATCTCTATTATATTATAACAAACGTGATATAAAACTTTTCAGTATTATTCCACTTTCCCATTCATCCCAATGAAAGATCTAATTACACACGGTTACGCGGCTGACAAAAATGTTTTCATGTCGGTTGTGGTAGCCAGGGAAGAAGAGGCGCGAAGCAGAAACTAATACCACACGAGGCGAGAGACAGCGGCCGGAATAATGAGAAAATATAATATCCATCGCGGTGGAATTCCATTTTTAATTTAACGAGAGAGAAACTCGATTGAAAAGTCCCAGGGACCCGATTGGAGTCGGGTGTGCAACTCTAGCGAGAAATAACGAAGAATAATAAGAGAGAGAGAGAGAAGGATGATTCGAGTTTCAGCCGGGGAAAACGAAATAATAAAATGCACGAGTCAGGATGTACACTGTGGCCAAATGAATAATACCAGAGAATCAGCAAAGTTTCATGAATATCAGAGAAATCCATTATCGAGTACGGTGAATTTGTTAACAAGCAAGCGAAGTAAGGGATCGTGATTCGCTCCTCTTTTTCAACAAAATCCACCCAGCGCGACACACCTCGATGAAAAATGCTCGAGTAAAGCTACCGCTACCTTCGTCTCTAATTCGTCTTATCGGTGTAATTAAAACACTCGATGGGAGGATACATGGCGAAACGGAGAAAATAGAAACAACACTCGCGGGGAAATTGTGGAAACAATGGGAAAAAAAATTGGGTACGTGGATATATCGAATATCTCGAATCGCGTGTGTACAAATGGACGATACTGAAATTAATACGCGAATAGCGAACGAGGATGGAGAATCGAGTTTAAGGTCGAATGAAGCTTGAACGAGGGCAGAGCGTGGAATTGGTTCGACTGGCAGAACCGTGAGAATTTCGTTAGCGGGGAAACGCCAGGTTTTTGCGTGGAAAAACACGAAAACTACGTGATATTCGGGTGTAAGATCCGCTTGGAAAACAATTGACGAAGGTGAATCGATGTAGACTTAAGCTTCTCCTCTTACAGTTTGCATTTTGTGGTAAATCTCGTAAGAACCTATGTTACGTTTTCTGTAGAAACGGTTTATGGCACGATCGACCGGGAACGGTTATTTTTAAGTTGAGGATTTTCGTTTATTGCTTGCACGGGTCTCATCACATCCTGCGAGGGTCACTAGAATTGCTTTGCTAGATTTTTAGTAATTTGTGTCCCTCGCGCTCAGTAGCCTACGAACATACCATAAACGGCACATCTGTATGTAACGGTCCGCTTGCCGATTAGTCACCCGGAGGAAATTCCAGATTTTTGGGACTTCCGCCCACCCCTCGCTACCGCCTCCCACTCTTCCAAGGTGACAGCGCGCTAAGGGCGCACTGGAAGAGCGACAAAGACGATATTAGACACGCTGATTGGCAAATGTAATCGTTAACCATTAACCAATCAGCGTGTCCCAACAAAAATCCCTCTCACGGACGTCCAAGACGCGACATCGAAGAGTGAGTCGTCGAGTAGTCGTTGAACCACCACGAAGAAGGAGAACCAAGGAGCAACCAGCTCACATCACGCGATACCATAGATCAGTTTTTACAAGTCCCAATCATTTGGATGGTCCTTCGAACCAGTATCTAGACGGCACAACATCGTGCAAACATCTACAAGGCTCGAAAGTTCATCGCCACAACCACGGGCATTAACAACCTAATTTTCAACACCATCTCTTCCGTAAATACAGTTTATTACACATCTACCTGCCAACTTTTCAAACCCTTCTTCGATACAAAATAAACTTAACCAGTTTCTTCCGAGCGAGACTCGGGCAGTGCTTTAAACAACGAGCAGTTTAACTCACGAGAGACTTTTAGGAAGAAAGTCAGAAAGGGACGAGATATTGTTATCAGAACTGTGACGTAGGGTTGTGTACGTAAAAATGTACGAATTTTATTCACTCTAATTCGCAATTATCTTAGACTGCCAAAGAATACATTTCTATATTTACATTTTCAAACAAAATCCCCCCCAAAATAAAGATTCACAGTCTCTGGTTGGCCGAGCCGCGAGAATTTCGTTAAGGGTGAGACACGATCGTTCGCGTGGAAAAACGCGAGAAGTACGTGACGCTGTTTCGAGAATGGGATTGAAGGCGAGCACCTGGAGTGTCTGGCTGGGTAGAGGGAGAATAGCAGTGGAAGTAAGCGAAGGGATAAATAAAAGCCGGTGGAAAAAAGGGGCGGTCGCGTGGGGGTGGGACGTGATGTTTGCATAATATATGAAAATTTCGAAGACACTCTCTCAGGGAATCATAAGATCGTGGAAGAAGGGAGGCTGGTAGCCGTGCAGAGAAAGCAGGGGATGGTGTAGAGAGGGTGAAGAGAGAGAGAGAGATAGTCGATGTGAAAGCGGGTCGGAGAATAAAGAGGGTTGGCGAGGGAGCAGGAGCAGAGTCGGTGAATTTCCGGAATCGTCGGGACGGGTCACACGCTACTTCCTAGCCTTCAGTCAACTTGTTTCGAAAGTTGTTTCTTATTTATTCATGGATCGCGGTCGTGTACCTCCAGCCGGCCGCGAAATAGCTGGAAAAAGATTTTCGTCGCAACGCGTCGTTATGGAAATCCATTACAGCTGTAACGTCAAATTTCACGGATTTCCGCGACAGAAATTCTACGCCAATCTAAACGCCTCCTCCTGCTTTCTACACCCTCCGCCCCTCCTGAACCGCCATTGAGGAAATTCAATTTCCCTCTGGAATCATTCTGTACGAGCTTCTCCGTTCGGAAGAATCTCCAGGTTCTGTTCTTCCTGTTTGTTTCTCTTTTCCCGCTGTTATCGCCGATTTTATTTCATTACGTACGAATGAAGCGACGCCGCGTGAGAGCGAAGTAGCGGAAACGAGAGAATGAAATCGATGGAAATTGCCGATTTTCTGGTCACGGGAAGGTGGGCTAGGTGGTCGGTCAATATTGAAAAAGGAAATCGTCCGTTTCTGTAGCGAGTGCTCCGCTCGAACGCAAAAATAGCTGGCGCGTGAGGATTTTCGAACCGAATTACCTTCACTGGTACGTTATTATATTGTTCGAAAGCAACGTTTAGTGTTGATACAAGCGTAACCTGTGATTCTGTGAAGATTTTTTCGAGGTGAAAAGGTAGAGGTTCTTGTTCAATTCGCAAGTGTTTAAACTGTTCAATAAGAGAAGATTGTGCAATACACAGGAGAACGAAAGATTATATTTTCTAACTATTTCCTAACTTTGCACTCCCAGTTTCTTTTTCATTTTCTTTCCAATAGTATCGCGTTATTTGAGGTGTGCTTCAAAGGACAAATGTAAACAATTGCTTCGTATACATGTAATGTTGTTTATCCTAAGTAAGAAAGAAGAAAAACATTGCGAAATGTAAGAGGTGGGTACATATTTAAGCTGGCAATTTAGAAATGTCGAGTGTGACTCGACATAGGAGTGAAAAGGATTAATTAATCTTGCTATACTCGTTCCCCTATTTTTTCCCTCGATTACACATTTTAATAAATGCTTAAAAAAATCACGAACCTAAAAATAATTTTCTATCTATTAAAAGTACAACACTAACAAAGTACCTGACAAACGATTAAAGAAAAATTTCAATATTAATACCGATAAAGTGTTGAATATTACATAGTAAATGTAGTGTCAATGATTGTCACCAGATTTCCTATTTCCCTGTTATCCCTCTTTACCCTAATTCACCCAGTAACTTCCTAATAAACATTCACTCTGCATATTTTAACGGATCGAGCAACAATTAAAGCCCCCTTGGCGAAGCCAATGTCCTGAAAAAGAAGTTCGGGTCGGCGTGGAACAATATGCAAACTCAAACGTAAGCCAAGGCCCATCAAGATTCGTGTCACGTCGAAGGGCTTAATTCGCGAAACGCTCGAAAAGTCGGTAAGCATGAATAATCGTGATCTCAGGGCCGCTGGTCGACGCCACGGCGACTTTATGTTGGCCACAGGCAAGCCTGAAGCAAGGAGACCATCCATTACGGATCATTATCGAGTCTTGATTTATAATCCCCTTCGAGCGGCTAAGATCCCAGATCAGCTTTCGCTGCTTTATCGCGGTACCTGTAAATCCGTCTGCTTAACCACCCTAGCCATGCAAGCAAAGATCCTTCTTGCGTTTTCGATGCTTTCCGTATCATCCTTACAACGCTCTCTCTAAACACTCTCTACTTACCGTAATACGTCACTTCTTGCAAACAGGTACACGTTTTCATCCTTTGATACTTCACTTCTCGTTTGATTCTATTGTTTTTTTTACACAATGGCCGGTGTTGTTACGTATCTATACAGGATGCGTTGCGCAATTTTAACGAGTTGCACAGGTGAAAATAAAGACAAAGGAATAAAAATAACAATACCGCGGGAAAAAGTTAAATAGTTTTGCAAAGTTTATCTTTCTGCTGTTGCTCCGGCTTTTTTTTCGTAACCGCAGGGATGAGCTTGCAAAGCGAAAATGCTGCTGCTCTTCTGTTTCGATGAAATTGCATACACTTTTCTCGAGTAAATTACCGTAGTTACATGTGAAAATATTAAATAGAAGTTTTTTCGGGGGCTAATTTTAATATTGCATTTTTTATACAAATTGTGTGTTAATTATGGTACTACAGCGGTAGAATGTGAAATAAAGGAAATATCGATGAGAATTATTCGATTATAAAATTACAGGAAAATTTGGTTCGATCTTCTTTTTTCGCTTTAATCCTCCGAATGTAAATTTCCGCAGCTCGTTACCTCAGATTAATTATCCACCGTGAACGGACTGTAGCGCCTGCGCTGGCACAATCATTTGTCAACATATCAATTAATCACCCTCCGAAAATAGATTAACATATTATGTTTCTAATGCCGCGAAACCATCAGTTATAATTTATTACTCGATCGAGACGCAACGATCCCCTCGTGGATACGCGACCCTCTAAGTTCCGTGTTTGACGAAACTGCAGGCAAACTTTGAGGATCGATCCTATCGCGGATGTGGGATCGAGATCGATAACGAAGCTGCACTGATACTCCGATAAACGCTGCGTGTTATATTAGAGGAAATTATTGGAATTTATCCGAGACAAAGTAGAGAATTTTTAATTATCCAGCAACTCGACGATATGTACGAAAAAGGATTGTAATTAACGTGACGGAGATTCCTTTGAAAAATTTGTCGAATTTCATCGACGAGCGAAAGGATGGATGTTGCACGGAAGCAAATTCGAAGGAACAGGCTATTCCATCAGAGTCCAATAACATTTGAATTGTCTGAGAAATCGATCTGGTTACGCGGGAAAATTGAATGCGCGGAAATATTTATCGCGCTTCTGGATAACGCGATCGGTGTAATAAATCGTAGAGGAGAAAGATTCGTCTCCGACGCTTGGAATTTCGTCCGTTACTGAGAAATATTCACAGAGGCCAAACGAATCCGGCATTCCACTGTATTATGAACGCTTTGACAATTTACGTTCGTCTGACTGTATTACTCTTCTCTACCGGGAATTCTTCTTTGATGCGTATGAAGAACGTTCATCGAGATACGCGGAATTTATGGTAATTCCGCGAGACCAATGGTGCGCCTGGAAATGTTTGCTCTCGAAAATGTAGTTAAATCGCGAGGTGCATTGTTAGAGATGAAGTTGAAACAATTGAAATTTCCAAGTGTTCTCGGTTATTATAGTATTATCTAGGTGAGTCTGATAACTAGACCAAACTGTAACTCTGTTCCTGTTGAAGGTAGAGAAAAAATTGTAGAGAAAGATTTTGCTCTATCATCGTGTAGCGCGAATTTTCACAGTAGTGCAGTTGCCAAGTGCAATTGCACTTGTTTTCTGAATGAAGCTCTACGATTTTGTTACATAGTGCCATTCCGAATGAAAAAGTATTAATATAAAGTTACGAGAACCTCGATACTTTTCTTTCAACATCTGCAACAAATGATAGACATTTTCTCATTGCGACAAATAATCGCGAATACAATCTGTTTCATAATTTCCATTCAAGCAAGCTCCACATTGCTGCAGTCTCTAAATCAAACGATCGGCGTAGAGTAACTCGTAGCTTTGACTTTCGAAATTTTTCGGAAAGCCACGCTTTCTGCAACAGAACAAAGCATAAATTTGCCCCGGTACACAATAGCAGCGGAGTTATACAAACGATCAGTTTCCATCCTCCGTAAACAGAGGAATTGTGCAGCGAGTTTGCGTGCAGTTTGGTTTCTCCGTGAACTATTTGCCCGAACCGAATTCTTCACGTGGATCCAACCCCGACTGGCTGGCGCAGGTTCACGAAGGTCCTCAGGAAGCGACCTGGGCATTCCATTGTTCGGCTAAGTGTCCCAAACGTTTACAGAATGTCCACGAGATGCCCCATTGTCCGTCTAAGCGTCCAGGATGTCTATATGATGTTCCTCGAACAGCATTATGCTGGCCGGGGACACTGCATTACCCCCTGTTTATTACGTAACTCTGAAACGCTAAGCCTCATTTAAATACGTATGCATAGAACAGACCGCCGAAGAACGTATACAATATCTGTTTAAATAGAGTCGCACAATAAACGGAGATGTAATTTATCGGCCTGACTAGTATAATGGGATACAGAGGTGCGCGTACCTAGGCTATCCCTGACCCTGTGCTACCATGTATGCCGCGCTATAATTTGATCTATCATGAAACCGGTGATTTATGTGACTAAATTATTCTCACGTCTATATGTCAAGAACCTGGAAATCAAAGGAACGTTCATTTTGACTAATAAGTACGTGTTTCTGCATGATTCTCGTGACTATAAGTACACATGGTCTAGCGATGCACAAATTTTGTCGTGTCCTGTTAATGAAATTTTTGTGGTTGAGGGATAAGCTGAGTATGCACCGATTTTGTCAGTTGCTCATGGACAGAAAATTTTCAAAGCTATTTTGAGTGGTCGAAGAAGATGATAATCCGAAGAGATGTTTCGATATCTTTCAAGGTGCAATTTTTCGAGAGTTTCAATAGGCATTGTGAGATCATAACTCTCTGTTCTTCCTTGGAGCACAGTAACAAAAAATTTGTAACCTTATGTTAACGTTTAATATCTGCTGCTTTGCCGTGCCATGCGATGAAAAATATTGAAATATCGTATAAAATTAGTAGAGTCGAACGCAAGCTTTATTACAAACACGACCTGCCTTTGTCGTAATTCAATTTTATTCTTTCAAATGGGAAGCAGCGAGTAGTATTGGAAAATTTTTTTTTTTAGAAATTATTCGATGAATAATAACAGTGTTCTACTTTTATAACGCTGTATATCAGGACGCTTACACTGCAGGGAATCAATTTCAGCTCACTATCCTGATGCAAATGTGAGCCCACCTATAGCCTCGAAATAGGATTTAGATATCACTCGCTCGTAAAAGCCTTTGATTTACATTTTAAACTATAACGCACCATGAAATTGATCTATTATATTCGCGTGATCTAGTGCAAAGTATTTTTTAAAATAGATCGCTCGAAATAGAACACAATCTCGTTCAATATTTCTGTTTCGCTCTTTCTCTCTCTCTCTCTTTCTATGCAACGATATTATTAGATGAAAGCTAACTCGTCTTCTGCCAGAGTGGATTTCGTGACCACAATCGCGGAATAACTTGGCTATTATACACCGGAAATCCACTTCTACACGTGTCGCTTCACGGATTTAATTCCTGGCTCTTTCGTTTCGCGAACGAAACCGCGTGATATGAAGTCCCCGCCTTATTCTATATTCCATCCGGAGCTTTTGGCTAAAATACCAGAAAATATCGAAATCTTCCTTATTTAGTTTACACACAAACACGACGAGCTCGTCTATGCGTCGTCCTTTATACTCTTCTCGTTCACGTTTCAAATAGGTACGTCCACGTCGTTTTTCACGTGAATTTTTTTTCTTTGACGCGATCTCTTTTGAAAGATTGCACAGGTCGTGCCTTCCTTTTTCTTTTTCGTTCTCACGTCGTCGTTGAAATTCTGTATAATTATATGGTTTATTATACGTGGTTTTATACGGTTCCTTCTACGAATATCTTGCGAATGCCTTTAATCCATTTACGAGAGAAGAATTTGGGCCAACTGTGAAGTTTCTGGAGAATCTTAAACACACTTTACCGCGGTGAAAGTTAAAATAAGAGTTTCACGGGAAATTGTAGAAATCGTGAATTGAGATTCACCTTTCATTCTCGAAAAAAAAGGAAAATGAATCTTATTCGAGACAAATTTCTGCAACAGAAACTTGTATTTACTAATTCTATATTTTAACGAAGATACGCGTTGCAATTGAAGGTGAATGAAATTCAATTACACCTTCTTTGATTGGATGAGAAATATGAAAATTCTGTACATCCAGGATAAAAGTTACGCCTCCTCGTAAAACCAGGAACAGAGAATAGCTCGTGGGTGGGAATCGGGATGAATTTTGTCAAAAGGTTGGCTCCATTAGCCAAGATTTTACCGACATTTATTCCTACGTCGTTGGAATTCGTTTAATTAAACAGAAATTACGGGGACGGCCGTTAAACATTCTTCACGGCGATCTGAGTTTCGTTCCATATGCATAGAGCTTCATTGTGCTCTTGAAAAATTCATAAGAATTCCACGCTGCTAGAATTATTCTATTGTATAAATTCCACGCGTTTTAATTTTACGACTGTTACGCGTAAAACGTTTCAATTTCCTTCTGTTTCACCCCCCTTCCTGTATCTCTCGCGGAAAACGTAAACAGTTGGAACATTTACCGCCTGTGTAAATACAATTTTTATAGCTACATGAAATTTAATTGGAAAGGAAACATTTGTAAAAAAAATTTATTTTCATTTTCCTAATAACATTCTACATACATATATGTATGTATGTAGAATTCCAGGAAAAAAATTGTAAAATATGTTTTTTCGCGATGGTTAATTAAAAGTACTTTCGGTTATCGACAAATTGAGTAACTTTAAACGGCGGAAACAAGTGGAAGGGCAAACTAGCATGGGTAGAATTTTCGATCTGTTTTTTTTATCCCCTTGCACGTTTAACTTTCGAATTCCAAGCAATTATCTTGAAGCATTGGTCGAACGAAGTACCTCAGGATTGGCAGCGCAATTTCGAAAAATCGCAGGAGATCGCAGTGCTCGTGATTTCCATTATCGGTAACCGTGCTGAATTTAGATTAGTCGCTAATCGAATTCATTTCCGAAAATTTCGTTCTACCCGAGGAACGATCCCTCCGCTCGCTCCTTCGATTTTCCGATCGGCGTGATACTCGTGAATCGAGAAAACCGTAATTACGTTGCTTCCTCCCACCTTTAGATATTTCTTCGTGTTTTACACAAAGCACGAGATATTCCTTTGAAGATCGTTTAACAACCGTTACAGTGACAAATTTTAAATTCACTTTTAATTCGTAACATTTAAAATTTCAAAAATTTTTCGCTAAGAAATTTCTTTGACTGATAACGAAATTGTTGACTGTAGCATCGTTATACGTGAAATCCAGTAGTATTTTAATCCTTTTCGTTTGCAAGTTATTCAACGATATTAAAAATAAGACGACAGAATTTTGCAAACTTGGAACCCGAATTTAAGGAGTCGCTTTCTAAGTGACGAAAGATCTCGAATAGAAATGCAGCAAGATGATATCGATCGTAAACCGTGGTTACGATTTTTACGGTCTTTTATATTAAAAAGAAAGAATTCGCATGGCGACTTGGACCGCGAAGCAACTGAGTGCGTCCGTTTAATATTCCTCGATAAATTGTCATCGCTTTACTGCAGAATGTATATGCAGGTATATTTGCCAGTTTTCTCTTTGATGTGTTTCCTCGTCGATGGAAGTCAACGAGAAAGCAACACGTTGACTAGAGGGTCTCTGGGTCAAGTAAATTCGCTGATAGAGTTTCTTTGACGTAATAAAAAATGGAGGCAAACTTTGAAGAAATTTTGTGAAACATAAGTAACGTTGTATTTATGTATCGTCTTAAATTTCTCGAACGTTGCTCGATATTCCGTTGATGTTGCGCAGAAATCGAGGAAACTGGAATATCTTGCGAAAATGGTACACGTTACCATTCGAAAAGTATTTGAGTAATGCTCAGAAGTTAACCGAAAGTATTCTTCTTCCTAAGAGAGTACATTTTTCTGTAATTCATTTCCTCCGAATTATGGTCGTTAATAATCACGCATGAGTAGTTGGTGTGACGTTAAAATTTAAATTAAAAACGTGTTTCTTGGGGGTTGTCAAGAATAGTACTTTTCTACCTTCTTTTTGGACGCATTTTAGGTGGAGTTTTGTCTGGAAGTACCGCAAGAATTCTCCTTCATTAACGTTATGCATTTTTACCGTAAAGGGTGCCGATAGTCGCGCCATCCGGAGAAGAGACTCGGCTTAATCCTCTTACGAACCAATTACCTACGCCATTATTTCTAAAAACTTTCGACTGGATTATACACTTGGGCGTTCATAAATTCCTATCGAAATTAAAATCTCTGCCGCGCAACGGAAAGCAGCCACCTGTAATCTCATATTTAATCGCCGCGGCTAGAGATGCAATATTCCCTTAATTGAAAAACAGAACACGATTTTCGAAACTCTGCTCCCAATCTGTCATACGTAAAAGACAAAAACAGATGAAAATTCACCATCGGCGCGACCCGTCCGGCCGAAACGTTCTTTTATTATTAATTTCAATCCCGTCTCGACCGAAATATCCAACGTACCATTATTTAAAATTCGAACATCCCAATGGCTGTTTAATTAAATTTCAAAGATACTTTTACTTTTTGCAACGATCTGAACTCGCCCAAGATACTCAACTCTCGTCCATTCGAATTAAATAAGTATCATTTTCAAAAAAATTAATTTAGAAAATTGCCCAAACACGATTCGACACTCTAGAATCACATTTCGGGAGCTATTCCACGTTTCGCCTTATTTTCAAAGGAATCAGGCACGAAAAATTCAACCGAGAAATACAGTGACACGAATACAAAAAAAAAAAAGGTTCGTCCTGGAAGTATAGATACAGTTTCCACGATAGAAGGGTTGCTCCACGGGAAAGTGGGGAATTGTTCGAGGGACAACGCAGTTTCCTTGTATTACGGCTCCTTGAGACGAGACGAACGTCGCGGGCGTGTGCGGGGAACGATAACAGCAGGGGCACGTACGATAAATCAGGAATACGAGGCGAGGCGAAAGGACGCCTCTAATTTACAGACTAACTTGTACGTGTCGTAGAGTCGACGGTGGGGCATTATCCGGCATTATTAGGGACGAGATAGTAATTACGGGCGCTGCGTGATGCTGCCGCTAGTTCGGTTGCTATACGACATAATTAAATTACTGATAAACCGATGGAGAAAGCATGTAGAGACGTGGCTTAGTACTATCCCTCTGTTGGCGACGTGTCACGAAATGCATGTGAATCCACGTTGAATCCATTAGTTGAAAAGCATCGACCGAGAGGGAGAGAAGTCACCGACGCGACGCCTCCGCATACAACATCCACCAAACGACCTGGAAATTCTCAAAATTATTACCGTTGATACCGGAGAAATTCTCGCGACACTTTGTGTCTCCGTGTCGCTACATCTTCTCTCTTTCTCTCTCTCTCTGTGCCACAGTACAGTCTCCTCTCCTCTTTTCCCAACGGACAGAGGTTTATATTGGCTGTAAACGAGACGACCTTCGTCCGGTTTGGTACTTGATAGGCTACTAGCCCCGGTGTTCCCGTTTCTAAGCAAACGATGCCCGTTAAGGGTTGATTTATGGCTGCATTTTAGTCAGACTACGGTCACGGTTCGATCATTGTCTGGTTCGCCACAAATCTTGGTTGCCACGGTAACGATTTCGGATCGTTTTCGGTTTTGTCGCGCCAGTTGATTCGTGTTCGAGAACTCCAATTAGGAACCTTAGTGGCCACGGACGAATTGATGAACCGGGGAAAATGTTTGTTTACGTATGGAACAGTAGGTGTGCTGTTGCTGTGTTTTCTTCATATTTCGCGAGGGAAAGTTTGAGAGAAATTTGTTTACCTTATTTTCGTCTGTTTACTTTATTTGTAATAGGCTTCTATTGTGGTTGAGGTATTTTTTAGATGTCTATATTAAGTCTGTTTTATCTCTCTTCTTCAATATTTACGATCTCTCGTTCCGTGCTAGACCGATTTTCGGTGACTTTCCGTTCACGCCGCGTGGGTCGTATGCGTCCCACATTGTCGAGAGTAACAGTTTTGCTTTTCGCCCTATATGTCTTCCAATATTCATAAGATTGCAAAAATCATTGTTATCGAGAAAAAGGTAACGTTTAAGATATGCTATAGAGCAAAGAAAAAATTTTTGTTTTAACAAATTTTAAGTTAGCGGAAGAAAAAGGCCGAAATATCAGATGGCCTGAACGGAAAGACCAGAGTGGGGCGTATGCGACCCACGCGGCACGGAACGTGTTAGGGATTAGGAAATTGATTTATTTGAGACATTTGTAATATTAAATTTGATAGAACTCCTGAACTATCGATTCTCGAAATTTGATATTATCAAAATTTCTAAAATTATTCCAATTTTCGGACCGCGGTAATTGAACATTCGATTTCATTGCGCTTGCATACTTGAAACTTCGTCGAAGCATCAAACAGTCACGAAATCGCAGATGAAATTTACAAATAAATTTGTCGATTGAATTTCCGAGAATAATTTTCATTTCCGGGATCGCTTAACGAAAGTTTCGTGGAATTCGATTTATTTATTACTTTTTATTCGTCGTTTTCACGGTTACGATGAAAATTCTCCTCGCGCGAACCACGAGTGCGTGCTATTAATTGTAATCATTACAAAAGTATCATGGTCCGAGCGCGCGATTTATGTCGATTTATAATCCGATATTCCCGCTGAAAGTTATCGCGCGATTCTATTTTTAAAGGAAATAGATTATCCGTATACACTTTGTCGCGAAATACTGCGCGAAATTTGAAACTCGCGACCATCTCGCGTAGGCGTGGAAAAATATTCAACGTGTCGTTTTAATGTAAAAACGTCGCGTTATTCTTGATCCGCTAACGAGAAGGTTGACTGAAAAAAGTTTCGTTCACAGCTACTTAAAAATGTAATTTTATTCCGCTTATCTCTTCGGTATTAAATAAGGAATATTTTCTCGACCGTGGTAAAATTTGGAAAATGTGTTCGTTTTAATTAATAAAAATTGAAGGGGTTACTTTTCCTCTCTTCCAAATTCCTTCTATAAATTATACAATTTGAAAAGTACAATAATAAGATACAAAACGCAGAAGAAATTAGTGAAAATATTTTGTGAAAATCGATATAATTATATTTTACTAAATTATTTAACCCTTGTATTACTATTTATGCCTGCAGGCGTTTGGAAAATTTCTGCACTTCCGGTACACTTCATTCAATACTTCATTTTATCCTCAATTTAACGAACCGAATTTCGAGACGACAAAATTCACAGCCGTGGTTAAAAATTGACCGTCTGCCGCACACGTTACGTACAATATCCGCCGCGGCGAAAGGGTTAAACGATACGTTCTCCCGCGGAACCGTTAAAGACTCGCAGTTGAGAAACAACGATTAAAAAAGTAATTTTCATCTGGTGTGTTAGATGTTCGGAAGTATAAAAAGTACAAGTGAGAAAAAATATAAAAGGTACTTAAAGCTCGATCATAAAGAAGGCCCCAGATCATCCTGCTCACTGTTAGAATTTTACGAGCCACGCTTAGAACTTCTACGCCGATTAACGTGCAGGAGAGCCTCCGTGCCGTAAAGCGTTGGAGAAGGTGGCGGAATAACGAGAAATAACGCTAACGACAAAGGCGACTTTACGGCCGTTGTAATTTTCAAAAGATATAAAACAGAGAGGGTACGAGGCCGCGAGATCGCGACTGCACGCGACAACGGATCGAGCTGCGCTTTTATTGCATTTCGCGAATTCTCAGAACTTTTCAAGTCTGCACAGCTACCGGTGAGAGGAGCGTAATTCGAAAAGTGTGCTTTCACAGATAAAAATATCGCGCGTCGCACGATAGTTACGTAGAAATTTGCTTCAATGTACAAAAGCTCAACCTGTTAGTTTTTCTTCTCTTTTTTTTTTGGAGGGGTGATAACGATAATCGAGGAATTTTTCGCGAAATTTCACGTGACAAACGGGACACCAAGGCGGTGAATAAACAACGGATCGATGTAACGCGCTTTCAACCCTTGGCACGCTCCTTTTTTCCAACGAGAAAAGCCGCGGGCGAAAGTGGGCGGTGTATCGTCGACGATGAACGTTTTACACGAAATTCCGCTCTCTTTCTCTTGAGAGAAAATACCTTGGAATATCGAATGGCCGGGGCGAAGTGCTCTTGAGGAAGTCGAGCGTGGCTCCCTTCGGAAAAACTTCCTGACTCGAGCACACACGTGATTCCGCACGATGGTTTACGCGGTTTCTCCAAAGAACCGCCCCTCTTTGCGGCGGGATTTATCTTTTTTCGGGAAAATTATCCGCAACTTGGTTAGCAGAAAAACGGTAGTGAATTGGCGGATTCTATTTTAGAAATTTGCTCGAACTTACTCGGAGGAAATTGGGACGCGGGGTTTCTTTGATTAAAACGTGGAAGTATGTATATGTACCTTACCTTGGAGGGTAATTTTTGATAAAGTAGAAAGTAAACGGTTTCAGCGTTTAAGTTCGTATTCTTTTCTCTCGAAGCTCCTGCTTTTTACCGTTTCTCGCCATTTTAATACCTTGGTTGTTTTCTTTGACAATACTCGAAGAAACGTTTTATAACAACTTTTACATCGTAACTAAATTCTATTCTATTCCACTTATAATTTATCCTCAAGCTTTTTAAAAAATCACATTTTCTTAATTTCTGTAACAAACAAACTTCATTATCAGGATCGTCAGAATTCACAAAATTTTATAATTTATTCTCAAGTATTTAAAAATCTAATTTTCGAATTTTCTCTAACAAACAAGCTTCTTGCTAATTTTAGTAATTTTTCAGCGGTATCGTTATAATTCACAAAATTTTATAATTTATTCTCAAGTATTTAAAAATCTAATTTTCGAATTTTCTCTAACAAACAAGCTTCTTGCTAATTTTAGTAATTTTTCAGCGGTATCGTTATAATTGACAAGATTTTATAATTTATTCTCAAGTATTTAGAAACGAAATTTTCGAATTTTCTGTAACAAACAAACCTCTCGCTAATCTTCCTAATTTTCGCAAAATGTTGTCACGTAATATTTAGTTAAAAATTGAAATTTGGAAATGAACACCTGAAAATTCTTTCTATGCTCTCCCAAATAAAAATCTACAAGTGCAAACAACCTATTGAACGCGTTTCCATTCGGTGGCTCGAGCAGTCGAGGAACAGGTAACGATTTCCCGTAGTTAAGAATTGATAGAAGTCGGGCGCAGTTTGTCCATTTAGTTACCGCCGGTAGCCACGGGCTACGACTTTTCGTTTAAAACGGTTTAATGCCTGAAAGGGTTACCACCTGAAGGTCTCGAGGCAGCAGGGTCTCTATGAATATACATACGCGTTGGCGAAAACACGCGGTGCGAAGCAACGCGTTGGTGAAAGCCGATGAAGTCGCGAATACGATTAAAAAGTAATTGGAGGTAATTCGATTTGCATCTCCACGCTTGGAATTCACTTAAGCGCGACATCGGATTAGAGGATGCACGCGCATAAAAGCAAACCAGCGCCGGTGTTGCCTTCAGGAATAACTCGCGTACATGTATGTATACCTACAGTGAACAGACGTTATAAACGAGCGTGTAAAATTTCTTACTCGTGAAATTGAGTATTTTGAGTGATTGTTTTGTTGCTCCGTAAAATCTGGATGGAACTGATACCTTGGTCTGTAACGATAATATTACGGACAGACGAGAGATAGAATAATAACGTATGTTGGCTTTGAAATTATGTAAGGTTACTGTTCCTTGGGTAACTATTATCACTGTATTCGTAGATACGTTAACTTATTCTCGTATAAGTCTGTAAAACTTTGTAGGTCTTATTCGATAAAAAGATTCCAAGTCGTTCGTTTGTTTTACGTCGATTTTTATTATTTTGCACGAATCTGTGTGTCGAGAAAATTCAATTTCTTTCAAAAGTGTCCAATTTGTATGACATTTTTCTATTAGAATAATGTTTCGTACCGTGCTCTTATTTATTCGGTTATAAGGCGTCACGGTCTTTTTTCAAGCTAATGCGGAATGGGATGAAGATTGTAACGAAAATGTTTAGTGTGGTTGTCCGGTTATAAGTTGCTCTATTGTGGCTACAAGGCTCCTTTTTTTTTTTTTTTTGACTGATTCCATGTTAAACGGGGCTGCTTATATACATTTTTCCGTAGCTGTAAGTTCGAGGAAAGGGCCAATCAACGCCTTTCCCGAGTTTCTATTGGCAGGTGGAGACCGGCGCCGCAGGTCAACGTGGGGGTCGTCGGTCGCGTCAATGTTTCGTGCTTGAGGACACGACAAATATGAAATTTTCATCAAGTTCGACGCTTAGAAATGATGGAAATTTGTGAAATTTATCTAAATTATTTATTGGAAAAAAATCGCTCGTTCTCGAAGATTTCTCATTTTTCTAACACATTCGGAGTGTTCAATCTTAAAGACAGTTCTCGCAATGGGAGAGTCGTTAGAGCGGTTGACGAGTAGACGTATCAGGGGATAATTTACAGCGAGCATCAGTAGTTTTCAATGCGTGTGTTATCACGAGCCACGCGGAATTGCAGTCGCACAATGCAAATCGTATCGGTAGACTGCACGTGTGCATTGATGCACGCGACGAAGCGCCGCAATATTATCGCGTCGGGTCTATTGTCAGTGACACGCTCGTTTGCGAGTGTTACCCTTAAAAACCAGCCTGTTCGACGTCCCTTAGCAAGAAACAACGTGTCATTCGACAAGAAAACGAGCTTAACTCCACACTTTTCTGACGAAAATAAAATTAGAAAATTTACCGATACTTTCATATTTAATTGCGAGCTGAAGCATCACGAAATTACCAATTACACGGTGTATTCTCGAGTTATGTAGAATTTGAACGAGATTGTAAAAGGGGAAGAAAGTAATTAAGGCAAATTGATATTTCTCGAGGATTTTCACAATTGTCAGGCCGCCTCTTTGATTAGTAAGCCACGAATTGCGCATTCACCTCGATGCACCGCGACACAGCGTGTATTATCGCAACAGCACTCGCAGTGCATTCTCATGGATGGAGCCAATCATTGAAGATAGTAATGGTAGAAAATGGATGAAGTTACGGTGACTAGGTGCGATTACGCGAAAACTATTGCTGAAACCACAGTGTTCGCAATTGAGGTAACGGGTGGGATTCTCGTATTACGTACGCTTATATTTGCATTGAAAATTGATTTGCGGCTGTTCCGCGACGAGACTTAATATACGCCTGTGTGTCACTTCATATTTCGCGGTTTGTGGATTGATTATAATTCAAATCCTGTTTATCCGCATTTATTTGATAATTTTGAGTAATATTAACTCGTATTACGATCCGTATTTGCACGTACACTAGCGTGCATAAGTATTTGGCCACCCTATAAAACGGAATAACTTCTTTAAAATTGGGCCAAACGGCTTGAGTTTTTTTGAGAAGTTAGAAATATTAGTTTACTAGATGACGTGCACAAAAAATTTTGAAAAAATTTCAGTTTGTGGGAATCACGAAGAAAATTGTAAAGGTCACTGTTTACAACTTTTTTTTTTAGGCTTGTGATGAAAATTTAAAACATACGTTTTGTAGATCTATGTCAATTAAATACGTGCTGAAAATTTCATCGAAATCGGTTAACGTTGCTATGAGTTACAAACAGTTAAGGATTGAGAAAATCGCACTATTTTACGCCTATATAACTTATTAGATTTATTAATCTGAAGATTCTTACATCTTTCGATGCCTGTCGCTTGTTTCTCCACCCACCGATTTCGATGAAATTTTCAGTGTGTGTATAATTGACATAGATCTGCGAAACGTATTTTTTAAATTTTCTTTACGAGCTCAGATAAAAAAGTTGTAAAAAGTGACCTTTACAATTTTCTTCGCGATTCCTATAAACTGCAAATTTTTCAAAAGTTTTTGTACACGTCATCGAGTAAACTAATCTTTCTAACTTCTCAAACAAAACTCAAGTCGTTTGGCCCAATTTTAAAAAAGTTATTCCGTTTTATAGGGTGGTCAAATATTTATACACGGTAGTGTATATTGCATAGCGATTAGCATACGTATTTAAGTCTCTTTAGACTCGTATCTCAAGAAATATTCGAATCTGTAACTCTTAATAATTTTTAAGATTTTTCAAATTTTTTCGAAATTTTTTATAACAGATATGGGTAATAAAAATTGCACAGTGAATTAGAAGATTTACCACGCTTATTTAACTCAAAACATATTACAACCTGTAATTCTTAAAATTTCCTAATTCCTGATCATTTTCAAGAATTTTCGAATTTTTTTTTCAAATCTTTCTGACTTTATCGCAGATATAGGTATCAAAAATTCTACAGTGAATTGGAAAATTCTGCAGATTTTGTAGGAGGTAAATGTAAGAGGCAGAAGTCTAGTAGGATTTAATCAAAGATTCGATATCACGGAACAGATAAAACTGAGTGGATGTAGGTTGCAGACACGCGAGTCGATGAGTATCGATGCTCAGCGGTGTGCGCGTGTGCAAATTCGTACACCGGCTACGATACTGCAAATTCGATGGTCATTAATTTGTTCCGTAACTAGGTGCCCGCGAAAACCTGCATCCGGAGGCCTGATGGATGCGCAAACCCAATGGCGTGGATCTATCGCTTCGGTTAACCCAGATTATTTAGAAGCGTTTCAATCAACAGTGCTCGTTAAAAATCATTCCAGTTACTTCGACGACCAATTAGCGGCGATTGTCGCAATATCAACTACGCATGGACGACTAGCTGTCGTCTGTGAATTCTTGCACTTCTATCGCAGCCTTTTCAATTTTACCAAATCATTAAATCGAGTAATTATGTTGAACAAAAATTAAATTAAAAATATACTTCGATGTTTCGTAAAATATTCATTATTCTGTATAGTAAACAATGTGACTAGAGATTTTTAAGTAAAATTGCTTAGAAAAGACAGAAAAGTGAGAAAAGATTTTGTTAATTTCTGCTCTATATTTTGCACATTTAAGAGACGCAAAAAATGTAAGTGCATATTCGACTTCTTTCACTCTCTGGACCAGAATCTCTCCTTAAGTGTATCGTTTCCAACGGTTTCGATTATGTCTCGGGAAACTGTACAGTGGATCGCACTTAAGGCGGGAGTACAACAATTCTAGGACCACGGTTACGGTAATTTACAGCTAGTAGAATGTTTGATAAAGTACAATCGGATTGTTACAGTTTCGCAGAATATATCGTTAACATAGATTCTCGAGAAGCTGCCGTTAGCTAGACAAATTTTCGACTCAGAGGAATAGCATTCGCTTCATACAATTCAAATCGAGCTCTCCCAAAATCCAACTTGACTTTGGTATTTCATATATTTCAACCGTATAGCTGCAGATTTTCACCCTATTCTCCCGAGGCTCGCTTGCCGAGCAAAACTGTAAATTGGGCACTCAAAACGTAAGCAGTCTCTGCTAATATAGCCTAACATACGCTAATATAGTTTTTTCCCAACATTTTCATTAATTATTAAATGAAGCTAATGTTCAACCTCAACTTTCGCTCTAATTTTGCGTTAATCTATTTCGATGTCGTAATCGAAAGAATGAAAAAAATTAGACGAAGAGATTCTCCAGGAAGAGATCGGTTATTGACCATAAAACTATCGCTGACTATCGTGATAGAAAGTTAATTCAACGGGTTTCATAAAACGCGCTATCGTAGTCCGTTATGAACGGCCCCGGCGAGACACTCGCAAAAGACACTCGGGTAAAGAAAATTCACTGAGGGTATCTATGAGCTCATGGGGTGCCATCAACCGAAAGAAAATGGTCCTTCTGGACGAGCAGCAAATCCTTGCCGCTCGCAAAGGCATTCCTTAAGATGGAATCGCGTTCCTTCGCGTTTACGGTCCGTCCTCGGGTTCACCACGAAAAAGGAAAACGCTGATCGCTGTCACGGATGATGACTGGAGTCTATTGATCGTGCAACGTTCCAGGAATTTCTGTACCGGGCTCAAAATTACACCAAATTTCGTTCCCTACTCTAACGTTGATATTAGATACTTTTATTTTTAATAAACAATTAAACTTTGAATGTTCTTCGGGGAATTCTGAAAATGGACAAACGAACTGTCCTCTCTCGTAAAGTATTCAGGTAGAGACGTATAACGAATTTCGATATTTGCCGAATGTCACAGAATTAATATCTATTAGAGACGTCGGCAGGAGAGCACCGTACCAGAGGTTCCTTAAACTCCAGAGATGGCGGATATTTTATAGCGCTCGTTCGCCATCCCCAGCTGCAACCGGTATCAGTTTTCATTTTTAAGTGACACCGTAAATTTCACCGGCTCCTGCGGGAGTTCCTATCGCGAAACTGATTTCAAAGTGTCCCTCTCGTTCCCCGGGGGACCAACAATAAACATTCTCTATCTCAGGAACGTCGCTTGACCCCGTGAATGCACCCGTAAACCCCCTGAATACGCTGTAATTCGTCACATCTCGCCTCGATGAAAATCCAGCTTTAGTCTGTCGATTTGCCAGACAGACGAGAGATAACAACTTCTATTCCCTCCTACGTTGAAAATGCCTGTTTCTTCTCTTCTTCTTTTATTTCTCATCACCTTGTTTACTCCCTGTTCGTGCAACTGTTAATTTCTCTAAAACGAGGAGCATCCTATTTATCAAGCTCTACCGGCCTCTCCTCCACGGTGGAACTTGAAATTTTCACCGGGCTCGATTTATCAAGCAACGTCCGCGGCGCGGCGCGGCGTTTTCCTCCGTGAGCGAAACAACGCGGAGAAAACAAGACGAAACTGCACGTTCGGGCGGCGCTGAGTTATACTTTCCTGGTCGAGGGATGAAAGAACGGCCGGCGACTCTGGGGAACGCGGGCGGCGTGAGAAGGGTTCTTTATGGACGCTGTCGACGCCGGGACCGATAGAAGAACGCGTGAATTCCCACGCGTGATATTTTCTTGCGTTACACGTGTACCTACACGAGCCACTCCCGTCACAGCCTCGAGGGAGTACCGCGTATCCACCTATATTTCGTCCGGCGAGACAAATTTTCCGATGATATCCGGGGGAGTCTTCTTTCACCGTTAAACGGCATCTTTGGGTCCGATTGATTTTCACGGAGATTTAAACGGTGATTTTCTCATTTCTTGTATATTTCTCGTGATTCTCATTTTGAGACGTTCTATCCTAAAATTTTCAAGTAAATTTGGAAAATATACGAAAATTGAAAAATATTATGATTGATGAAAAATTTCGAAAAATTTTAATTTTCGCATTTTCTTGTGTTTTCTCAAATTTGATCGCAGACATCAAATTACACTTCGATTTTGATTTGAAAATTTTAGTATCGTTAACATTTGACAAAAATGGAAATTTCTGCTTTCGCCAGAGTCACATCTAGGTCTTCCTTTTTCCTCCAATTTTCAAATGATACTTTTCTATCTGTGATAAGCTGTGTACGATATATTTACGCGGTTCACAGTTTCGATAAAGATTTTGGACGAGGCAAAGGTGTGATAAAAATATACGAAGCTAGAAATTCGTTGTCCCAAAGGAAGTTGTTCGACTATACAGGATCTATGCATCGACGGAGCCTTTGTTGTGACACTTATCGACGGAAAAACAGGACAAACGATGACGAGACAAATTTATTCTGTCTTGTGTCGGCCACCCTAAGCCCTGCATATTGGAAGATACGTCGTTGTCGGTTGTTCAGCTGCTCGAAGGGAGGTTCTCTTTAAAAGCGATAACTCGTTATGCGTTTGCCTTTAATATAAACGCGGGTCGGAACTCCTTTTATAGGAAATTCCATTTATCCTGGCTATCGATTGTGGAATTATATGGAATGAAGACTTTGCGGGGAACCTAGCTCCCTTCTTGAGATAATACAGTTTCAGCTTCTTGTAACTTTTCTCAACGTTTATCTAGCAAAACCACGCCCGCCTAGCGGAAGGAGGATTTACAGTGGAGTGGGGAAAAAATATGATCAAACCCAATCTAACTTTCTTACTCGATTAAATGGATAAATCACCTGCTGGTGAATAGCCGAGCATCTCTCTCTCTTCTGTCTCTATACATACATTATGTACACACCGAGCTATATTTACATACTTATAAAATCCGATAGAGATAAGTATCTGATTCAAATTACCTGATGAAACGGTGCTTATCTGATTTACTTGAGACAACTTGTACCTTCTTCTGGACTATCTTAATAATCATATTGGAGATCTGTACAAATTGACAGAAGTTTGTGTCAAGAGAGTTCAAATTACATTCTTTGGCTTCTCTCTTGAAAATTTATTTTCACATATAGAATTGCACGTATCAACGTAAAATCACACGTTCTCCAAAACCTCCTACGAACAAAAATCACACCACGAAATAAAATAAGCGAAGTAAACGTCGCTGTATCGTCAGTCCCTATCCAGTACACGATTATCAGAGGAAACCATTCCCGTACCGCTGTCTGCTCCCATTAAGATCATCTTTCACGATCAAATTCACCTGTTGTACATCATATATCGTTCTGTTCCTCCAGCTACATCATCTTCCTCCTACAACACCCTACACACTCCCTAAACGGTCATCTCATAGAAAATTCTGTTCCAGGAAAAGGTGTATCCACAGATCAAATATCGTTTCATTTTTCCCTATTCTTCCTGCCTGTGTCAATTTCCCTGTAAAAAAGAACACCCTCTAAACAGTCATCCGAGACGAATTCTTTGATGTCATAACGCATACATAGGGAGATACGTTTCTTCTTTCCTCCGGATCCATTTGGGTCCCTCCATCGAATATTCGATCGGATAGGTGTTAGGTATACCAGTCGTATACAACGGCAGCTGACATTGCTGCGGTGAAATGTACGTCATACATATGTAATGCAGAGAGACGTGCAGGACATGCGAATGACCCCAGACGCGTGGTCTTCTCTCCCTCTGTGTCCTTAGCGCCGACAGATCTTTATACGTTTGTCCCCAGTTTTTCGAGATCGGCGCCGTACCGCGGAAGAGAGAAAGAGAGAGAGAGACGGGTCGTCGGTTAGTTCTGATACTTTTGCCGCAGTCACATCTCGTGGCTCGCGGTCGCCCGCGATTTTTCGGGAATTAAAACGAAGGCGCCTGGATGTCGTGGCCTAGAACTGAAGGCGGACCCACGCTACTCAATGTAATTGAAGGATCTATTATTTAAATGACCTGCTGTCACTGTGAGACGTTCGATATCATCTCGGACCGGTGTATCTAATCGTAATAGACATGTGCACGAGTCATTACGTAGAGTGGATGTTGAAGATATAAAGGAAGAGCTCTATTTCTCTTTCTCTTCTCCTTTTATTTCGTTGGGAAATTCGAGTCACCGTATCGCGCTAGGAGCTTTTTCATCTCGGTGTATCCGAAGGTAAACATTGGGGAACAGATGAAACTGCAAAGAGAGTTTAGCGTGATTAGTCATTTTTTCTAATCGAATATTATAATGTAACCTTTTGACCTAGTTCCGAGATACCTACGGAAAACTTTCAGATTTCTAGAGCATCTGCTTGCACCTCTTTTTTTTCTGTTTCACGCTTTTTCTTTGTGCACCGGTGTGTAATGAGAACGCTGCTTGTTTTCGTTTCTGTATTAATTCTGAAAAAGGGAGAAATAGGGGAAGATGAGTTTTCTATTCCTTGGATTGCTCTGTAGTATTGATAGTTTGTTTTAAGTTGGAAATAAAACGAGGATCCAAAGTGTATTTAATTTCGATGAAATTTTGTCTGTTGGAAATTTATTCCAAGTCGCGAACGAGAAATATCTTGACCCGAGGTTCTCAACAGTTGCAATCTCATTTTACAGCAACGACCGCGATAAATTTAACGTCCATAAATTCCTCCCAACAAATGTGTCTCCACTTTCTGTGATTGCACATTATCCCCGCCAATTAAAGAGAAATATCTGTCGTTTCGAGGAGTTCCATTTACATTAGCCCGTCGAACAGTTGAGAAAAGTGCGGTGGAGCCGCATTTAGTGGTGCAGGAGCTGCACACGACGAGAATTAACATCGCTGCGCGCAGGAATTGGTCAACCGGAGGATTTACGTTTCGAACTTTCTCCTTCTCCAAATAAAACTTCCAGCTAAATACGTGTTTGAGCGTGGTGAACGATCGAGATTACCCGAAGCGAAGCGCTACAGCTAATCTCGAGTCGGTGATACATCTAACTGACGTGCTACAAGCGACTTATTCCAGTTAAAATGTAGACCGTTACCGTCAATTTACAAACGTTTGTCACGAATTTTTAGTAGCTTTTCTTACGTCGCAGCTTTCGTTTTATCCTTTCATTTATTTATTGCGCGAGGTATAGTCGGCGGAAGAAATATAGTCGTGAGATCAATCAAAGTTTACACTTTCGAGCATTCTACAAAATGAATCGACGGAAACACGAGAAATTTTCAGATATATTGTGTTTTAAAAATGTATCGTATGCATTTGGGATGGTTTATGGCCTATCCTACGCCTCTATCCAGGTGCCTTTCGTCTTGAGGACAGTTCGTGCTTAGCTTTGGAAAGATAATTAACATTCTGAGGAAAGCTAATCACGTTATGTCACCTCCTACAGTATATATTTGTCGCAAAGAAGGGTTGGGTATCAAATTTATTTCAATTACCTCGAACACAGTAGTAATCTTCAAATCGGTACGAACATCAACAAATCCTGTACCTACTTCATAAGTCAAAAGTATCTCTACACGAAGCCTTTTACATCTCCGCCAAACTTGTGATCCTCCAGAATCCATGTTTTACATCGACCGTTCATCGTGAATTCGAGGAGCGGAAATTTTTTCCCGATCGGAAACCCGCCACTTTCCGCGCTTTCATTAGGCTGATCCTTTTAACGGGAGCGTAACTCTCACGGGCAAGTCCTCGTAAAGCCGGTTGGATCATTTTTATCCGGAGCATTAGTGGAGCAGCAGCGAGGTTTAAGATGGCCGGGCTGTTACAGGCGCAAAGGCCTGATCAAACGAAGTTTGAAAGGAGGAAGTGGAAGCTCGTCGAACGGGACGTCCTTTGTTTCCCCCGTGAAGAGCCCTTAAGTACCTATCGCGACATTGTCACGCGTAAAGCGCAATACGCCGATCGCTTATACACTTAGAAGCGACGTCGAGGCGACGGGGCCGACCGATCGGTGAAAGCGAGCGGCGACGATCCCGAAGGAAATGGCCTTTTGATCCTGTCGCGAGCAGCAGCAGCAGCTCGAGTGGCTGCTTAAGAGCTGACATTGTGACAGCCTCGTAGATTGTTTCCGTCTTTGTGCTTGAGCCTCTCGTCGTACAAAGATGACGCTTCTCCTCTCGCGGATACATTTCGTAAACATAAATAGTTGAAGCTCTAGTTTGAAGTGAAGTGAAATGCTTGCGCTAGAGGTCTCGTGTTATGAACGTCGTCCGAGTAAGCTTCTGGGAAAGTTCCTGCGAGACGTTCTTTCCTTCTGTCTTGTATCTGGCGGGAAAGTGTTGGGAGATGGTTAATTTAATTTGGGAAATAGTGAAAAGTTTTTTCAGTAAATGTCTTTTTTTTTGGTTCTTCGTGTTCGTTGCTGCTCAACTGTGAAAAATTTCTTTATAGAATTTTCCTAGATTTTTTCCAATCCTTTTAGCATTGTTATTTTCACTTTCTTTCCTTCTCCCTTGGGTCAGGTGGAAAAGCGTTGGAAGATGGTGAGCTTAACACTTAAAGAGCCGGCTATTTTGTTGGAAACTTTACTTAAAGCGCCGCAGCATTTACGAAATAAAATAAAAAACTCTTGTGAAACAGAAAATTTCTATTCAAAAATTTTACACAGTGCTTGTTACAGGCACAGCGACGATTTTTAACGGTACAATTGAGCCACTTGCTGTTTAATAGATATATTTATTTTAGAGCTTTCGTAAATTTTTGCCAATCTTTCATATTTGCTTCTAATTCTTTTTAGTATTATTACTCTGTTGTCGATTATTGCAAGTGGAGATTAGAATTATTTTCTTCTGGTACCTACAATGTTGCTATTGTTGAATTGGCGACAATTGAGGAATCGAGGCGAAGGAGAGTTGCACGTCGCTGGTGAAGCGTTTGATCAATCCCTATCGGGCGGCTTTTAATTTTGAAAGATGTCGCGAGCTTTATCATTCTGAACGCGATCAGGTTTAAAGCCCGTTAAATGATCCGTAGATAAGCCGCGTTCAACTAAGATTGACGCTGTACACGCGAACGATTGCATCAATCTCATTTAACATTGAACAGAGTGCTCTCGGCCGCAGGAAAATTAATCAGCCGAATATCATCGTATATATCTGTTTAACGAGTCGCTTCGAAACCGATCACAGCTCGGTTACAATGTGTAAATTATTTGCTAACCGGTACGAGAAACCGTGCTATGTATCATATGTATTTATAATCGGCACGATATCGCTTACAGGCAGGCGATACGCGTTCAATTGACACGAAAATATATACTTGATTTTGGCAAATACTGTCGCTTAAAACGGATCATCCTATCGGTGTTATTAGTAATAATATTTAATATCGAAAGTTAGAACAAACAGAGAAAGGAATACAATAAATTACGATTTTATATTTACATTTTTCCAGATTTTCTTCAAAACAGTGTTTCCATATTCCCTCAATTAATAATCTACGGTAATAAAATGGATACTTTGAAGGAAACCTTATTTCACTATAAACATTACTATCGATCTTCGTCTAATTTTCTCATTCTCAAATATTTTAACACTGTATCACGAATGAAAAACTTATCAGCCGGTGAATTCCCCGTTTGCCCAATTACTCACGCGAAGAGCGCCGTAAACCACGCAAGATCACAGGTTGAAAACAATTTTAATTGCACCAGGAAGGATACCATAGAGGAAAGGGTTGCACGAGATATTAACTTGGTGTTTAGCTGAAGCAACGAATGACCAGACGCGCCACCACTACGGGCGTAATTTAGGCGAACATTTGTAAAAGTAAAGGTCATCAAGGGAATATGGCAGGGCGCGGCAGTGGTATCAGAAAAGCTCTCTACGCGAAATTGCCCCACTAAAAATGAACGTACACGCGAGCTATTCCCACCGAGATAACAATTATCCCACGTGCACTTACACCTGTAACATCGCGATGTCTTATTTGGCCTGGTTGCAGAGCCAAACGAGATCGCCTGTTTCTCTTCCGCGTTATTATTTTACCGGCTCGTCCCTCTCGTGGACGATGCTGCCGGGTTATCGAAAATCGATCGGATAAAGGGGAGATTCTTTTATTTATCATATCGTACGAGTCGTTTTTGTTGCTCGATACGGCCGAGTCGGGTTATCAGTCCGCGTAAAGGTGCTACGTTTCTGGATATCGTTACTGCGAATCGATCCGTGGAATCGTGATTAGCGCATCGTGTTTTATACGTGATTACGTTTCATCGTTGTACTTGCTTTGATTTTTATTCCATCGTGGATGTTCCAGGAATAATGTATCTTTCATTTCTTTGCATTCGTTGGACAGTACCTTTGGAAATAACGTGAACAGTGATCGAGAAGTTTGATTTTTTATTGCTGTTAGTTGTAATTTTGTATATAACAACAGTTGGTGATTCGAGAGAGCTGCTTGAATTTTGGTTAGTTTTGTTAGAGAAGCGTATTGATGCGCGGCTATATCAGCCTCGCGTCTGACTAATCGTAGGATCAACTACTTAAATTCTCTGAGTACATTTTAATTCGCTGCTATTTTGAATGGTAATCAAATATTGAAATATTTTGTACACCACTGAACAATTAGCTAAATGTGCATTTTATAATTGAGGAGTGCCAAACCATAAGTATCAAGTATCGAAAAGTAAAATTTTCGAAACCAAGGGACCTGTGTAGATTCAGATAGATATATGAATATTTACAAATAAAATGTAGAAATGAGTATTTTGAGCATTGACTGCAGCAAAATAATTTTTTGAATAATAATACTAACAATTTTTATTTAAAAAATTTCTTTTTCTACTTGCGAAGTGCTAGGATCGCTCTAATGTCAAAAGTAACTATCTGCAATAATTTTTGGAAGGTTCTTATCTCAATTTCTAAAAATTTTCCACTTACATTATAGAATGGAATCTTTCAATTGCAATTTACAATATTACCATATCTCACCATATTTAATTTTTCATAAGCAATTTTATTCAACGTTTTGGGACTAAAAATGCTTGAAAAATCCACTTCAGAGTATCTGTAGACTCTTCCAGAATACAGACAGAGCTGAATTCAAGCAGCATTAGCCTGTCCAAGTAGCTTATCAAGATAAAGCCAGGCTCGGGGTGAACCATCGATGATATCTCGCGGAAGTCTTTAGCTTTCGTCGCGACTCGAGGAGATACGAGTCGGTGTCAGAGGCCGAAAACAACAGACCGCGGTTCAGATAAGCATTCGCAAACCGGAAGATCGCCAAGGGAGTTGTATCGGGCGGAGGACTGGTCGAAAGCCGCTAAAAAGCGTCCACGCGAAATTCACGGCGCGATAAGCATCGTTGCGCATCCGGCTTACGTGCCGGTTGAAATTGTAAAATGAATTCTGTGCTGCGCGGTCCTCCGATTAACCGACGTTCCGGGAATTCTCTCGCGGATCCAGAACTATACGCGGTGTCCCGTAACAAGCAACTGCAGTCACTTAGGCAATTCGTGATTTTTATGGAGCAGTGTAACTCCTCGTGTAAAAATAAACCGAAAATGTAGAAGAAAATTTTCCATTTCGACGCTTCGTTCTCGAGATAATCGACTTTGAAAATTTGTGGGCGCTGCGCGTGTAAATCGCGCCATTATGATAGTTTGACCAACACTGACAGGCTAAAGCGAGTGTAAATCAAATAGACAGGTCGTCAGACGTTAAATCGTATTACTGTCAACGTGGATACACGTACAAATACGAGCAAATGATGGTAGTTCGTAGGAGAATCCATGACTGCTGCCCCCACGAAATTTCAAAGCTCGTTTTCTCGAAAACGAAAGGTCCTACTGAAATATTTTATTCGACATTTTCGACTTATTTTTGACCGAAGAATCCTCCTATGCCCGATTCCACGCGTTTTGACCCACCTTGTATATTCCGAGAGCATTCTGTTTTATAGAAGAATCCGTAATATTCGGCGAAGCATTTTTCTCGGTGGCTGCGTTACGCGTACGCGCGGTTTTTTACACGGTCTAGTTAAAAATTTGCGACACGACAATCCTGTATGCCTGTGGGGGGCTTTTAGCCGGAAGTAAATATTTTAACTACAGCCAGGCGAATTTTCAGAGATTATTGCATCCAAATACTATTAATCTTCCGAGTCAGAGAGCAAACGTGGAACGGCGCTATGCAAATTTGTCGTAACCGTGCAAACGTTGCGAACGTTAATCGTATAAATAGGAAATGATCCGTGTTTCGAGAGGTTCGCCGTGTACTCGCGCGTCTCTGTGCGAGGTTCTTCAGTATAGAAGCGAGGAACACGTCTGAATACCTTCGATTTCGATTAATCTTTGAATCGTTCTAATTCCATTATCGAGGAAATTTGAATCGTCAAATCTTCGATTAATAAACACACTGCTCTGTAATTTTAGCAAAACATTGGATGTTTTTTAACAATCTTTTGCAGCAGGAAAGTATTATTCTGTTGCAAAAATGAGAAGTTAATTGAACGTGCAAAAGATAATTGGATCGTGGAAGAAATTAGTATCATTGCGGTGGTTTGAAGAACTGGTAAATTGAATTAAAACAAGAAGCAAATATTCCTTCTAATCTACATTACGTTCTTAATTATATTAACTACGAAAATAAAACAAATTTCGTAATTTGCTAAAGTGGTAGTATTTGGAAGGAGAAGAGCCACCTTTTCGAATAATTTTGCAGAGGTCATTGGCATTGGTACCATGGAAATTATCGGTGAATTTAATCAAGGAATTATTCGAGCATTTAAATCAAACAAAGGGTACAATTTTCGTTATTAATACTTTAACAACGGTGTAAACTGCCAAATGTTCTTCAGAGTGTTCGAACAGTTTAATTTTTCAACGAGATACATATTAAGTAAACGTATTACGATACATCGCGCTAAATCGTGCCGATTTTATTCCGTTATAGAACGTACAAAAGTTCACCGCGTTAAATTCGCAACTTGCTTTTCTCTATAAACACGGAGAGTCCAATTTAAATATGACAACAATTTATAGCAATTTATGACATTTCTCTCTATGGAAGTGCATCGCTCAACGAAACACGTGTTGTCGTTTGAAAAGAAACGTTTCACGGTAGCGGAAAGTTGAATTGATTAAGCCGGAATACGGTTCTAGAAAGCTGGATGGAAACGAAATCGCATTTGTCGGTTCGTTAACGCTGTTTATTCACGAAAATGGGTCTGTCTGTGCTCGATCCCCGGCTAAATAAATTGATGCACTTCGTTAGACACTTTTTCCCCTTCTTTTTTTCTTCCTTTTACGGTGAAATATTCCGAAAGACATGAAAATCGCTGGAGAGGAAAGGCAAAGTGCATTAATTATGCGTAAATTCCGATAAGGAAAAGATTACCCGTTCAAGATATTGCTGTAATAGCGTGCAGGGGAACCATCAATTTCCGAGACAATTAATCGTCTTCTGGTACAATAATCGATCACGGCTCGACACGCTGCAACGATTTATCGCTGACGTTTTTCATTTCAATCTCGAGTGTCCGCATGCCAGAGTAATCGGACAGGAGGACTGATTCTTCCTCGTTTCGAAACGAAGGACCGCAATCTACCAGTGTCAGTCTTCCGAAATTTCGCTTGCTCATTTGTTAATGCTCGTTAGTCTCCTGTGTGCTGGAATTTTAAACAGAGATTTGCAAGTGCAAGAACACGAGATAAGAAAACTTATTTGCACAAACGTACGTAGGAAATTTGGCAAATTTCTTATTTCTATTGTCAGTTGATAAAATCTGTACTTTTAATTACTATTTGCCTCTATATTTCGTGATTCTCATTTTTAACTTTTTATTTCTTCAAATTTGTACCAAAATTGTTGAATTGACGATACGGTATTGATGATAAATTATAGTATTTTTAAACTTTATGATGCATGATAAGCGTATGGTAATGATTGAGCTTAAACAAGGAATACAAGTGTTAATACAATTCAATGTTAATTCTAAAAGTTCCATCCTCTGGGGCATATATAATCGGATTAAGAAAGATCGCCGAGCGTAATTACTGGCGCCAGTATAATGGCAATAAATCTTCTTAGCCGCGTTCGAATTCTAATGAATCACTCGATCGAATTAGTCGTTGCCACGGCTGTAACGAAATAATTATTCGAGAGGATCCTGGACTTTCATGGATCGCGGCGAGCTCGCATAAATATTCCACCTTCGATACAGTAATCGATCTTCCTTTGAGCCGCGTTACAAGAACCTGAAATGGGAAACGTGAGACCAGGAAGATCCTCTTTTTTACGACATTAACTTATCGCGACGTCGAATTGAAAATTCGTTTCGTTATTCGTAAAAATGATAACACAGTGTTGATATTTTTTTCTTAATTTTTACGTATCGTTCGGTATATTCCACGTTAATATTTAACACAGAATACGCAAGAAAAATGATCCGAAACGTAACGTTCCGCTTCGATTAAATTTACGTGTACAATCCAAACATGACACGAGTTCAATCGCAATTACAATTACAAAATTACATACCGAACACAATATGTGCAAAGGCAAATGTTTGCTCTATCGTTAAACAAATTCGCGTAAGCGTCGAAATCCAATACGCTCGTATGTAGCGATAAAACTGACCTCGAACCCCTCGTTCTCCCATATCCAGCCAAATAGACCTCGCCTACCACCTTCATCGCCCATTTCCAACGACGAATTCCTATAAACCGAGCCATAAGACAGCCTTGAAATAAACATCCAGGAACCATCCGTAACCTAACTCCTCTACCCTCGTATAAGTTCGCTACCTGTCATCGTGCAATTCCATCCGGCGGAATCGAAGGGCATTAAATAAATAATTCGAGGTAGAGGGTGGATTGAGAAAGATAGAGAGAGGTTCTCCTGTTGATTCTGGCCGCGTTGCAAGATCGAGCGTTCTCTCTCTCATCTCTCTATCTACGTTTCTGCAGTCGCGGTGCGTCACCTGCATTGCCGTAGAGCGAGCCAGGATTTTACCGTCGTCCCGACGGTTTCCTGAAGGAAGATTGCCGCGACGGCGACTACGATGAAGAAACCTTCGGCTCGTAAATACGCAAGATATGCCATAAAGTTTAACGATTCAAGTTTCAGGCCCGTACCGTGGCTCCTCTCTCTCTCTCTCATTCGCTCACTCATTCATACTCACTCTTTCTCTCACTGTAATATCTCACTCACTCTCGTTAACTCACTTAGTCACTCTCGTTGACTCACTTAGTCACTCTCGCTTACTCACTTAGTCACTCGCTCTTACTCACGCTCTTTCTCCCTTTGTCCGCCTCTCTCTGTGTCTTTCTTACCCTCTCGCTTCCATTCTCTCTATTTCTTTCTCTTTCACTTACTCTCAGTCACTCACTCGTGCTCTTTCCCACTCTTACTCACTCACTCACGCTCTTTTCCACTCTTACTCACTCACTCACGCTCTCTCTCAATCTTTCTCTCCCTCTCTGTGTCTCTCGCTCTTATTCTCTCTTTTTCTTTCTCTCTCACTTACTCTCAACCTTTCTCTCCCTCCCTCTCTGAATCTTTCTCTCCCTGTCTCTGCCTTTCTCACTCTCTTCCTCGTTCTTCCGAAGGTTTCTCTACTGGGTGGTCTCCGTCGTTGATCAGGTAGAGAGGGTAGCAGGTGTCGAAAGCGTCATAAACCCTCGGTTAGAATGGCGGCGATCACGGGTATGGGTCGATAAATTCGGCTCGCAGGTAGATAGTGTGGCACGCGACTAATAATCGCTTTCGAGTCAGTAAATTCGCGCCGGGGAGTTCTTGACGCGACGCGTCACCCTGGGATCCAATTTGTTACGCTGAAACTTTGAATTGAACGTCGCGCCTCACAGTTTCACGCGTCGATTCAGAATTTTCGGGTGCAGATGGAACTGCAAGTATGGGATTGGGGAACGTTAGACGAGTTGCTCGAGATGTTTGAACTGAACCGAACGGGGAATTTGATTAACTTGATTGGAAGTCTCCTATTCGGTGTATAGGTCACCCACGAATTAATTGTTCTCGTATATTGCGAACGAAACTGTTATTCGCTGTTAACACTTTCGACAAAATCAAGGCGAGTTAGAAACAATGGAAAAAAGGATTATTTTTGATATCTCTTTGAGAAGAACACCGTAGAGTATTCATTAATCATTTATCATAGAATATGAAATATCAGGTTTCTAATCATCACTCAGGTGATCAATCAAGTGTTGAAAAGCTCTGACATTTTTCATATTAACTTACACTTCACACAATCCTTGCTATATTACTAATTACTATTATAATCGCCAATGAAGACGAACGTGACATTTCGTATTACACAATCCAATGCATAAAAGTTACGAAATTGAGTAAAAATACGCAAGTACGACTTTCTCATTTCCTTCACATAACAATCTATCTTCAAAATAATGAAAAATTTATGAAAAATGATTTATTTCCAAGAACTATCCAATTGCACATCATCGGCAAAGACCAAATTTAATAGTTCACACGTGGCGATGAAAATGTTCGAAATTTATTCACAAAGAGCACGTTTACCGAAAGCTCACCCGGTAGATATGCTCGGTCGATACGATCATTCATTCACCAGCGATACACACATCATTCTCGATAACGCTATGTCCACGAAAGGTGTTCGTAGATAGAGGACTATCCACGTCAAATCTATCCTAGACTATCTACCACTATTTTCCCAAAAAGTCAGCAACGTTCTAATACAACGAAAATGCTAGCATAGCGTTTCTACCAAGCGTATTATAAATTATAGATTTAGTAAAATACTCGAATTTACAGTGCCCCGAGCTTTCTAAAATATATAAACGGTACTCGAAGAGAATGCAGCAACGTAGATTTAAAAAGTACAGCGAGCTAAATTTACGATTCCAGAGAGTTGGAAGAAAATTTTTCTGCAATCCCATCGATGCTGAACACTCTGGTAAATTATGTCTGGATTAATGTAACGTTGAGCAGCTTGCTGTTTGGACAGCTGAAAGTTGGGGGCGATCGGAACTTTCCTCTCGCCGTTTTATAGTTCGATTTTACGATGCCGTGTTTAACTTTGAAACGCTGAAAGAAGTAACCCGACTACTTAAATTTAATAACCGAATGAAACGTTCGATAAAGGGCTTGGGAATTCCTCGGGAAATGTTCAAGCGTAACTGAGGAAGGCGTTTAAAGCTAGAGAACCGAGGTTACGATACTTTCCATACTTTCGGATACGTTTCGTCCGCGGAAATGACACTTCTTCGAAAGGATTCAACGACGGCAAACGAGCAAGTGACAATTGTCTCGACGAGCAGATAATTTCTACGAAATTTCATATGTATCTTTCTCTATAAAAAAAAATATTCATCCCGGAAAAGTTTCTTCTTGGTTAAGAAATTCAATGTTTTATGAATAAGGGTTCGCAATATTCCACTTTTCATATCCCGCAACGTACTATTTCAACAGTTTCTTCAATTCTTCTCCGGCAATTCGAGTAAATAGCCTTTGTACTTCGTTTTACTTTCGCATAAAATCTTTGGTATCAAAGACAGGTGAACGCCGTACCTACGACAAACTTAGAACTGAAACGTGAAATTTAATTTCCACACAATTTTCTCTAGATTGTACAAGTTTCAAATTTTTTTACAGTACAGTTCTTTTAATTATGGACTTTAAGTCACGTGTACTGCTAGGTCGTTGGTAAATCAATTTGGCTCGTGTGACTTTTATATTAAGGTAATTAGGTTTGGTAGAAATTAGCGTCCTTTAGGAAATTTAGGGTACTTCTTACGCGATCCTGTGACGTCGAAGCCGTGTCTAAGGTTCATTTATATTTCCTTCTTCCGCACTCGCATAATAGGCAGTTGGAATTTTCTGAAATAATCAATTAATTATAAATGGCACTTCCCTCGACAGGGCATTATTCAAAGTTTAATGATTAATGGCCGTGTTCCAGTTCGCCTCACGGTCCATCAAAATGCTCAATTTTCATCTTTCTGAATCATACTCCACTTAGCTGGCAGACGGATTATTTAGGTTGAACTAATTGGGGGAGAGCTGTCGTTTAATGGCGGCACGCCCAGTCGAGAGGCACCAGCGCGGCAGAAATATCCTTCCTGTATTTTCGCCAGCGTTTTTGCATAGAAAATCAATGGTAATGGAAGGTGGCCAAGGGTTGCTCTAATTTACCCGTGAAAAGTTCTCCAGGATCGAAGCTGCGAAAACTGTTTCCACGCTGATCTTTCCCTCGCGATCGACCTTTAAATGTTCTCACCTTTGGTTCAGAGTTCAGCCTACTCGTGTATCACGCTAATTATTAATGCTAAGAGGAGAAAAATCTCCCCGATCTTCCACGTACGTTCAGGATTATTTTTACTCTCGTCGATACACGAGCGATACTGCTCTCTTCTTCTTCTTTTTCTCTCACGATGATATAACATGAGAGTAACGACGTGAATAAAAAAAAAAAATTACGATTTCCTTTTTATCATAGAGATTTCCAGTGTAGAGTCAAAGGAGTAATTGATGTTTTTGTTATATTTTAAGGTATATTATGAATTTCTCAGACGAATATTATCACCCTTTGTGCGTAGACACAGTTTTTACGTGTCTATTTATCGCGTGATGAACCCCTTCAACAAGAGCTGTCGTTCACTTGAATGGATTTGCCGAATCTTAAGGGATTCGAGTTTTAAAGAACGTCGCGTCATTGATCAACGTCAACCGTGCCGAAAAAATTAATCCTTTGAGCACGATACGAGTGTACAAAGGCTCCGCTCGCAACTCTGACCTCCACTTTTTTATCCATACTTTTCAGATAAAATATGACGTCAATTGACGTCGCCTCTTCAAAGGATTCATTCGGTGTATATTCGACGTGACACTTTCAGCTTGACACACGAACGAACAATTGATTACAATGAGCCACCGGGTGGATTACAGGTGAATTTTTAAATATTTCAGACCTGATTAGAAAATGGAAATTTTCTTTTTTGGTATTAATCGATATCGAGCAGCGTGGTCGTTAGGTAGATAGCTACGGTTCGAGCTGAACTTTCGAGGTGGCAACGCCAACGCTCTTGGTAGATACTCAGCCATCCTAAGCACTAACCATGGCCAAGGTAGAGCTTAACTTCGGTAATTAGACTGGATGCTTTCTCCGTGGCAAATGGGTTGACTGATGTCGCTTCTTACTCGAGGAACTTCGTTCCTCTCTTATCAGTACTTACGATCGGTTATCAAGAAATTGCTGGGGCAATTTCTCTGCCTTCTCGAAAGGGCATGATGGAAAGGTTCTAGTTTGCGTTCGTCTCACAATTGTCAGACATCGTTAGGGATTTGAAAGAAATTTGGATTCACTTGATAAGCTGTGTTACGTACTATCGAATCTCTCGGTAATTTCTCGTCGACTGGAGATTAATTTCAGTGGCTTTGATAATAGTTTACTTGGTTTCGGTAGATTTCAGAAATATAACTATCGAATCTCTCACTAGTTTCTCATCGACTGGAGAGTAATTACGATAGCTTTGATAATAGTGTAGTATGGTAATTGTGAGCATGGGAGGGAAAGCGGGCGACGAGCGACGATAGCCAGGCCCAACGGGGAAAAACCACGGCGACAAGAGGCTCACGAAGGGCCTGGCTATAAATTACGGCGTGCGAGGAATGAAAGCACAGTGTGTTTGGGAAAGTCGAGAGGCGTGAATCGAAGAAGCGTGTGTCAAAGTCCAATGTGTCATAGTTAATAAATCTCTATTTATATTTCTGATCCCACAATAGTTTACTTTATTTCGGCAGATTTTGGTATTCCAAAGATTTAAAAATTTTTTAAGATTTCAGAAGATTTTAAATACATACTATTACACTTCTCAGAGAATTTTCCAAAATAACACCCTTCGTATGGCAAATTTGCATATATGTCTGTCTCTTTTTTTCTAAACTACTTCTATCATTTTAACATTTACTTAACATTTTACAACATAATCCCCTTTTACGCGCCACCCCATGTACCACACGATTTCACACGACTCGACACTTTATAGGAGGCATATCCGCGCGTAATATACGAACGCGGATATCTGTGCGTAAATAAGTTGGAAGGAATTATAACGAGGCGGGCAGGGCAGGGCAGGACATTGCGTAATGTCGGAGAGTTTCAGAGATTTCAATCAGCGTCGCGCAATCTGTCGTTTGTACACGCCCCACCGGTTGTTTCGCCGTGAAAACACTCGGCACGGTGATTGTTCATTTAATTCAGGATAAATAATCGGACTACGTCGGAGCCGGCTTTAACGATTCGATATAAAACATTCGATTTTACGGGCTGGCCGGGCAAGGCGAGGGAGTGGGAATTTTTCGTATTTGAATAACGGAATGCGCGTGCAAAAAATCCACGGGCTTAAAACGACATTGTTCCAGCGGACATGCGCGTGTAACCCGTTCCGTTCCGATGCGGTAACATGCACGGCGTATTTTACCAAATTTTTTCGCATCTCTCCCACCGACAAAAATGTCATCGATCCCCGACCGTGTAACAATTTGACGGTGCCAGGACGACTTGAATTTATCGGCGACACATGACAGCCGAACCTATATATTTTATAGCCGCTGCGAAAAACATCCATTTCCAGGCCGGATAAGGGAACGTCTGCGCGACGAACGCGGCCGTGCATTAGTGTTTCCAGGATAAGGGAGGTGTGACGAGAGGGAGGCTGGTATGGAAATTGCTTAAACGTCAAACTGAAGGAGAAATCGAGATGTGTGATAGTTGGTGTGAATGTTATCATCGCTGAGGGAATTAGAGGAATTTTTATTTGTGACGTTGACGGGTGTTCGATATTAACCCTTTCGCTACGCACGTGACAGACTGTAGATGTTTGATCGTAGCCGAAATATCTTTTGTTTCGGTTGTACCGTTTTAAAATTTGTTTGGTTAAATTTCGGTAGAAATATTTATAAGATGAAATTAAGGATTAAGTTAGGCTAGAAGTGCAGCAAATGCGCGAAAGGTGTTAGATTTATCAGTCAGTTAGATATAACAAAAATTAATCTAAAGCCTTACTAGGAAGTATACATTTCTTTTGTGTACGTTCGGAGAAATCCGTTTAGCTTTACCACCTCTGTTTAGCAAAGATCTAAATGTTTATGATACGTGACAAAAGGGAGGTCGTAGGCAATATTAGGGGGTCGCGTAGGAGCATTCTCAGTCTGTATACAGTGCTCTTACCATCAAGTAGAGAAGCGAACCTTCCTTGTGTCTAATAAAAGTTTATAGTTTAAAATAAGGATTATTAATTATTTAACAACCAATAACTCCCATAATCCAATAAAAGGTACCAAGAGCAATGAAAGGGTTAATTGCTTTGAATATGAAAATAATTAAAACTTAAGTTACATTGACTTCATAGTTCGTGTATTATAAGATCGTTTATACTTATACTTTTGTATCACGTTCAAATATCGCCGGTCTAATAATTAACAAAAATAAAAATCAATTACTTCAGAATGTACGACTGGACGCAGGATTTCAAGTCTTTCTACGCCTTTTCCTTAAAATATATTTTTAAATATAATGTTAAGCACCTTGAATTGATATTTACCTCTCACAGTAACGATAAATTCAAGAATTAGTAAGTGCGCAAGTTAATTTGGCGCCTTTTTTCACAAAAAATCAAACTTAATTTTGACCATTATTTTGAATGACCTTTTTCCATGTGCTGGGCAACTAATGAATTTCTTCTCAGAAAAGATATGACGAATTTTACTCGATAAGGTCGTCAAGACATTCTGAAAAATGGCACCGAATTAGTTTGTACACCTAATACATAAAAAATTGATCATCTTCCATTACCATTACCATTCCTCCCTTTTCACCGCCGTTCATTTTCATCGTCAGACAGACACTATCACTCGATGTAACTGGAACAAAGGCCCGAACCGACGGAAACAATAAAAATCATCCGGAGACAAAAGCGCCAAAGCAAGGCTTTAGGCAAAAAAAAAAAAAAAATTCCATTTACAGTCGAATAGGAAGTGTTAGGACGCGAGTTTGATAATCGAGTGCGATTAATTAAACCGTTGCGACAATGCTCCAGCCTCTCTTTTTCCCCCGCACGAACTGAGCAACGAACCGGGGCGGACGCGCGAGAACCACTTCCGGGGCGCGACCACTTTCAACGTCCGGTTATTCGTCCTGCAAAGTTATTAATGGCCGACGCGCGGCCCCGAGTTGCCAACGGCCTATTCACTTGCAATAATAACGGTCGCACGAGGAATCCGCCCCTCCGCGACGAGCCACGATAAGAGCAGGCATCGGTTTTCGATGCCTTGCTTACGCGGAAATGCTCCTTCGCTGTGCGCCACTTCCGTTTACACCGCTTCGAACGCAACGTTTTCTTCCTTGCATTATCACCACCTCCATCTTGATATTATCCGGCATAATTTGTCACGTCTATGACGTAATCGTACGTAATTCGAGTATAATTTGGATCTTGATCTCTGTCGTGTTCTGCAGTTGAAGGATTCTGTGCTAGTACAACGTTGTAAGTGGCAAATTTTCAGGAGTTACGATAACAATACCACAACTTTGTATATTAAGAATTAGCATTTGAATATCTCCGTTGTTTTTGAAGATATGAAAAAAATTTTGTCGTCGAAAGCTGTTCGGTATAGAGGGGGCTACTGTAAGGCAGTAATAATTTTTCTGCAACTGGAGGAGTTTCAGAGATTTTAAGGTCGTCTCTCCTTTTTTAAATGAAATTGTATACTTTTTTAATGCATCGGTTGACGCAGTTCGATATTTTCTACAGAAAATTATTACTGTCTTATGAGAGAAGGAGAGAAATAAATTATTTAAAAAATTTTTTACCAATAAATGGTCAAAATACTCATTTCTACGTTTCCTTTGTACATCTTCCAGAGCAACAATTTCACGATAATTAAGTAAAACAGAACTCTTTGCTATTCGTTTCTCCTGAATATGTAACTGCTTGGTACTTGAAACGTTGTGGTTTGGAACAGTTGAGTTGAGTTTGAGAAGCGTTTGTTCTATGAAAATTGTTACGACAAGGGAGAAGCTTATTTATATTGAAAATTAGGTTAGCAGCTGAAATTGCTGAAACGTCTGGTGTTGATTTTTACCGTAATTTAATAAATATTTCATTTCACCAGGAGTTCGCAACTCCTACCTTTTCTATCACGGATCTAAATTCTTTCATTTCGATAAAACAGTTATCAATCACACCCTTAATTACAATCAGAATGTTTTAGTCTGTAAACTTGAATGCTATTGAACCACTTCGAATAGAATGAAATTTCATTATCATCGTGTCATTACTGGAAACGATCTTTTTTCCCCCAATATTTCTGTGTCCTCTGTTTCAACAAGACCAAAGTTAAACTCGCAACTTTTCCCCTCTACTTCGCTCACCTTTGTAACTGTATCATATTCACGAGCTTCTTTCAACATTTCTTAGCCCTCGGGACAAAGAGCAGAAAAAAACATATTCCGGATCGGATAAAAAGCTGAAAGGGGAGCGTACAAGTGATCGTTGAAGCCAGAGCTACGCGCGTTACCATTTTCCCTCTTCACCTCTCTCTCTCTCTCTCACCCCTATTTTTCATCCTTTCTCTCTCTCTCTCTCTCTCTTGCCAGCTGTTTTAAATAAAATCGCCAGCACAATTTTCGGTTCGTTAGATTTATAACGGCGGAATATAAATTATTTTTAGAGAATAGAAGTCGGTCTTGACCGCGCCAGGCACCGGAGAAAAATGAATATTTGAACGCGGCACAAGCGTCCCAGTTTTCTGTATTCCGTTTGTTCGCTCGGCTAAAAGGAATTCCTCCGGGCTTATTGCTATCGCCCTTCCCCGATGCGCATAATTACGAGGGAAACAAAAAGGCTACGTGCCTTCTTTGGAAAACATCCAGTTGCGCCCAGAGATTCATGCTATTAACATCGCCGATAGCGATAGCTGTGTTTCCTACATTAGAATACCGCGCCCCTAGTGTCCTGCTATTTTTCCCAGGAATTTTAACGCGCAAAATGGCGAAACGTGGATCTTGTTGAACGTTGCTTCCTTCGATTTTCCTTTCTTTGTTCGCAAAGTGGGGGAATTGACGACGCGAAAATTGGTTCACTAGAATATCCAAGGTACATATTCTGCATTTTAAAGTATCGAAGATTGTGTATCACGCAGAAAATTGCGAAATTATTAATTTTAATAATTCAAGCCGTGAGAATCCCGAAATTTCAAAAATTTTTTAAATTTAACTTTTTCTAAGGCTTCGTTATCTTTCGTTGAATATTACTTTTTGAATTTACATCTCTGTGAAGTGACAACAGAATTAATGTACCAAAATTTCCAAGATATTTCTCACATTGGAATTTCAAGGATTCTACATTGTAAGAAAGTTGCTAATTCTGTAAATTCTGAAGGATTCGATTATCCCTCACGTCAAACGACAAGCATTCTCCACAACCGTGGAACAATTTCCGAACAATGCAAAATTTGCGCCTCGTTTTTAACGTCGTGTTCCGACGTCTTTCTTCCTCAAAGGACTAAATTAATTTTGCACAATACTCACCTGCGTAACAATACGCTATACCTTTCCGCGGTCCATTGTTGCTGTAAAATTAAAACTCTCGTCGTTCCGCGCCGTATGAGCAACAAAACGTTTCACCGTATTCTTCTTGCTCGCAAACACGCCCCCGATATTACGTACACGATCAACAATATCGTCGCGGAAGTGACAAGGGTGAATTGAATCCGGACGAGGAGACGACGACGGCGACGCGAGTAATTTGCATGAGCAAATGTTGCGTCTGCGAAACGCCGTAGACGTGGTGGCTCTCTTTCTGCAATAGCGCAGGCAATAACTGCGATCAAAAAGTTGGCAGCGGGAATTTTCAATAGAACACGCCGCGAAGAATTCGAGTGTTTTCTTCGGCTTTCGATCGGGGGGATGTTGGCGCGGCGAGAGAGAAAAGCTTTTCATCGTTGTTCACGTGCAAGTTTCGCGCAAAATAATTACGCGGCGAACAAAAAACGTGATCGCGAGGACGTCGTCGCGAATATTCGCTTTAACACACGACGAGTTCGGGATTAATTATGCACGTTCGCTACAATTCGTCGTCGTGGGAAAAGTTTGACGAGCAATAACGAACTAGCTGATTGCCTGGAGAACGTTTCGATAAATCTCTACCCGATAGAGACGCGATTTAAACATTTTTAATGGAAAGTATCTGGCTTCTGTTTGGCTTGAGAAACTCGCGGAAATATTGGATGAATTTGTGGCGAGTGGAGATCGTCGAGGAATTGCGAATTTGTCTGCCAATCAGTTGTATTCTACCTTTCATAGTCTCACTGCTAATTCTAGGAATTTCTTGAATTTTAATATATAGCAAATCAAGAATTTTCAAAGTTCGACAAATTTTATCGATTAATATTTCTATTTCATATTAACGCCTTGATTTATGATTCTTTTTTTTTTTTTTGCTAACTGTGCATCAAGTGTCAGCTATTTATTATTTTATTATTATTAAAAAAATTTAACGTATCATAGATTAATTACTGTAGGAATAGGGTTTTATTAAGTATCTATTCCGCTAGTTACAGAGATAATACGACGAGTGAAACTAGTTCGTAGGGCCTACACTGGCCTTATCGTATCTGATCGTATCGTACCTGATCGTATCGTATCGTACCGTATCGTGGCGTATTCGGATCGTAGTGTGCCGGGTACGTCGTCGTCAACAAACCCTTACCGAACCTCGGTCTATTCTTCCACGCGAATTTTCTCTTTTCCAACTCCTTCAGATTTTAGTTTCCGTTCTTTTGTCTCTCCGCGGGTTAAGACTTGCCTTCGTCCTCGAGTGGCCTAAGAAGCGCACATGTGGCATCCAGGTTCGCACGAGGACGAACGAATTTTCCGTTTCCACCACTTTCTCCACTTCTGTCTTTATCTATCGCTAATCACTTCCGGACAGTTTTTCCTTTACCGACCATGGCGACGTACCCGCCGAACCGCTACCGCCGGGACGAGTAACAAAATAAACGATTGTATTTTCTGGACCAATTGTACGCCTATACGACCATACACTTATACTTTAATAAATTGAGGTGAAAACAGGGTAACGACGTTCCTCACCCACCTCAGTAGCGTATCGTAGTTACTTCCAGACCGCCTTCTCGTGTCGCGGGCACGTGCTTTTATCCTCACCTAGTCCGAACGTTCCCGACATTTTTTCTAAACTCGTTACGTCCGAGCTAGCGTTTTTGCCTGCTCGGTCGCGTTACGTTAGAACTCATGCCTGCCGGCACGTGCCGATCAGCCGGTAAATACACCGAGACGGTTCGATTGTCCGTGTTCGCGATTCCTTTTATCATGCCTGCTTCCCACATTACATTCGGTAATTCTCAGTCATAAATCAAAGGGAAGGTTGGTATTAAAGTTAATTTTCTGTGCCACGTGTCTGACTCGTTGATATAAAGCAGAAGGTTAGCGGTAAAGTCTAAAAAGTTTTGATAAAAAATGTCGAAAGTCCAAATGTCTGCAAGCTGGTAACGTTTTAGTAGATGAAATACTGCTACGGTGCAACGTATGGAAGAGATTTCTTGAATGATATCGGATTAAAGTGTGTTTAATTAATGAAACTTTTTATTCGTTGATATTTAATTAACTGGCGCGCAAAGTAGAAATGTAAACGCAACCGTAGCTACTGTGATCTGCGCGGTACATACAGTCTTCGATGTAACATCGAGCAAAGGTTCATCTCGTATTTCAATTAATACGAGAGGAGAGAAAATTAAAACGAGTATGAAAAGTTGCAATGTGATACTTGAATGGGAAACTTTCTACATTTTTCTACCGAATATTCCGTGAAATCTAAATTCCATGAAATAATGATAGAAAGTATGCTCATTCGTGAAAAGATATATTCTTCCTCCCGGGGAAAGCTTCTTGTACCATTAAAAGAAATGAAAATACATACACGTATTTCAGCTTTCAACGTTAAGTAAAGTACGTTCTCATTTCACAAAGATAGATACGCGCGTGGAGCCTTGAAAAATGGTCCAACGTAAAAGGACAACCAAATATACTTCGTAAATAAACTAATACAAAGTCGAACTAAATATCCATAGAAAACGTTATCTTCCTTATAAAGATAGACTTTGATGCAAAATCAGACATCTCTGTTTCGTTAAATGGTAAATGGTAATTGATCAATTATCGGTAGAAATGATTGACATGCGTCATACTTGCTTGAGAGAAAAATCAATCATCTGCATAAGACAACGAATTTAAAAAAATATTAATTTACGGAAAATGATAAAGCATATATTTAGGGAACTTAATACTTGAGCAAACAATTTAAAACTTAACTCGAGTAAATAATAAGAAAGAATTGAATTTTTTATTTTGGGGGAAATTTTAAGTTTCTCTTTGTTAGTTTTACTAGTAAACCATACAAAAAGTAATCTCTTATTCTCTTGATGAACGGAGATACCGTTTCTCAAACTGTTAGATTAGGTCATCGGTGCCTCGTGTCACCGGCTCTGCGTGCCCGGTAGAGTCAGCCCTCTCAAGACATTAATAACAGAAGGAAGTCAAAGGAATAAAATATCCAAGTATTAAAAGCTGAAGCAGTTTATTTAAAACCCATTTTCAACACTCTTAAATTTGAAATTTTAAGTTTCCCTTAAATTTGAAATTTGACTAAAATTTTATAAATCTTGTTTCCTAAGTTCCGAAAAATTTGTCTAATTTCCTGGAAAGTTGTCACTTCTGGACATAAACAGTTCACTACAAAGTCTTTAACTCTTAAATCTTCGATCACTCCACCAAAAGGGTTTTCTCACACCTTTCTCGATTACACGGTGATACCTCATTCCGTTTGAGCTCCGAAAAAACACCAGAACGCACGCAACTCCGTCGTCCATTAACCAGACACGAAGGTTGGGGAAAAGGAGCCCGGCACACTTGGCCCGAAAGAGACTGCGTAATGTCTCGCAATTTCTCAGGGCCTGTTCCTTTTATGAAACTCGTTTATGCACCCCGCTGAAGCCGCGTGTACGTGACGTCGCGTATGAAAATTTCACAGGCTCGCGAAAGAATGGAATTAAATAGTTAGTAAGCTTCTTTATGAGCCGTGGAGGAGTAACGGTACGTCGGTTATTTACCCTTTTATCCAGGCGCCCTACGCGTGCTTTCGCCCAAGGTAAGAGAAGCGTGCTCCTGCCTGTTGTTCCGGCTAATGAAAAATTCTTCGCTCCGAGTAATCACTGTCCACGCTGCAACGACCGGGTAAAGGAAGACCAACGTTATCGTTTGGCTGGCCGTTGTTCAGCGTAAACATGCGAGAATTGGCTACGTTTAATTGGCCACCGACGGAAGAAACGCGTGTCGTGTGGACCGAGTGCAACGTTGAACGATTCCGACATCTTTACGAGGTGGCTGGAGCCGAAAACGAGGGAAATGGGAACCATTGAAATCGAATGAAACGAGCGTTCCTGGTCAAATACGGGTGTTCTTTACTTTTGTTGAAATTTGTAGACGTTCAATCCTCCAGGTATTTAGAAGTGGAGGAAATTGAAGGGAGACGAGGAGGTTTCGAGACTGCCGAATGATCTTTTGGGAGATACGCACGATATTTATGGTTGAAATGAGAAACAAACGGGGTTTCGAGGACTGACTGTATTGACGGTTGTCAGTTATAAATTTAGTAGTTAAGAAAATTTTCTTGGGAAGCGAAGTATTTATTTAAGTATTGTGGGATTTTGTTAAATACTTTTGCGTTTATTCTAAATAAAAGTAATCTGCTTCTCTTTTTCTCACCGCCGCTCCGATTCGTTCTATTCCGGCTCGATGCTTCTCCTTTTTTTTCTACACTAACACACCTCACACTCTTCTTCCTTTTCCCCACGCACGCATCCACATACACACGCCGCGATCGGCTTGACAATCCATGTTGTCTAAACATAACAAACACGCCACGCACGATCGTCTTCCATTCGTTCTTCCTTTCCAGGCCATTCACACCAACTCTCTCACATTCACTCTTTCATACCAAAAGCCCCACGACAGTATTGTATTTAGGATGGATACAGTTTTACAGAATAAGGTTGGCCTTTGAACTCTCGAAACTCTTCTACTCTTTTAAAGAAAATACATGTTATGCTATGTTCTCCTTAAAATTATGCAAATTTTGCGCAGGACAATTTTTCGACCATCTCATTATTTAGGAATTATTCAAGTTTGCGTGTTAGGTGGCTGACAGTTTAAAAAAGGAGCTAATTTAACAATTTCTTCGGTAGCAAAATTTTCCAAAATAAGTGTACCAGTAATTTTTCAACCATCTCATAATTTAGGAGTTATTCAAATTTGCGTGTACCTAAGAACCCTGAAAATTTGCAAAAGGAGCTAATTTAGCAATTTCTTCGGTAGAAAAATTCGCCAAAATAAATGAAATTACAGTTAGATTTATCAGTCAATTAGATATAGCAAAAATTAACCTAAAGCCTTGCTAGGAAGTATAGTCGGGGCCACGGGTTTCGGATCTCTTGGCAAGGTTTGCATTGTGGGAATGCTGAATAAATAGGTTACATACCTGGTGTGGACGAAAAGTTGGTAGAAAAAGTTTGTAAGAATTATTTATTTGAACTTTCGTTTAAATCTATATTATCGCTATTGGAAATGGGTGATTGAAACGAAATAGTCTTTGTATAGTCGGGGCCACGATATAGCGAGGTCGTAAAATCGGTCAGACGTCAAAGTAAACATGTTTTAGCTGCCGGGACCCGAAAATTGACAGAGATACGAGCAGATAAGTACTTGAAACCATTGTCAGGACTTTACGAAGAATTCTTGTATCCAGCGAAAGTCAACTGATTCTAATATATTTACTGAAAACTGCATGCAGCTAGGACAAATTAGGGTTTCTCCCTCTGGGGGAAGCCGCTTTTGGAAGTACGGTTACAAGTAAAGGTCTTATTGAGGTCTTTAACATCTTCATTTACCTGCTCGTGTTATATACAGATAGAAAATGCAAAAGGATTGTGTAGCTTTAATATTAACATATTTTCCATTTGTAAATGAAATACCATTTTCTACTTGAAGTACCAAATCATATGCTACCATTCGTTTATTGTTGGAACCCTCAAACAGACTGCAACACACGGCCTTGAGTGCCGCAACATCAATCGGTGCCGATTCTTGAGAGTTTAATTTACGACCTCGCTATATCGTGGCCCCGACTATACGTTCGAAGAAATCCGTTTAGCTTTACCACCTCTGTTTAGTAAAGATCTAAATGTTTATGATACGTGACAAAAGGGAGGTCGTAGGCAATATTAGGGCGTTGCGTAGGAGCATTCTCAGTCTGTATACAGTGCAAGTAGAGAAGCGAACCTTCCTTGTGTCAAATAAAAATTTATAGTTTAAAATAAGGATTATTAATTATTTACCAATCCATAACTCCCGTAATCCAATAATTACAATTGCACAAGTACCTCGAAGCTTTCAGCGAGTGTTCCAGCGACACTCCGCGAGGAACGCTAGATTTCAGAACTTGTTCTCCACCGTTGTC
>NW_017100202.1:1601335-1619898 GCF_001263275.1 Habropoda laboriosa | reverse complement strand
GTGCCACCAGCCAAGCCACTCCATACGTCAGAGCTCTGTCTTACGTGAGCACACGTACAAACTTCGCGCAGCTTTCCCCTCTAGAGCCAGGCAGAAAACATTTCCTCGAAACAGCGAGCAATCTGAGAGCCCGGTGATCGCATGCAAAGCTTGGAACGACGAGGCGCAGCAGGAGGTCGATTTTGTAGAATTGAGGTTTCCTTTTAGCGGCCATCAACGGGAACCTTTGATCACTTCCTCCAAATCCTTACCTCTCCGACGTTCAGTCTCGACGGTATAAAAGGGTGGGGAGAAAGAGAGCGAACCGTGGCCTGTAAGAAGGGAAACGATCGTCTCTTCTAGCCGGAGCGAAGTCTTTAATAAAAGTTTCCGAACCGCTTAGAATCAAAGGCACCCTCGGCAGCCCTCAAAGACTCTGGCCAAAGTCAATACCCTAGCCCTCGCGGGATTAACAACGTTCTCTCTCTCCTGCATAATTCTCGTCGTTCGTAGCGAGCGTATTTATACGCCGCGAATGCAAAGTTAGTGGGACACGATCGTTTCCGGTGTCCATCGATGGGATATTAAATTACACAACCGGTTACGCGTGATTGCGAGTGCGCGAGTGTGTGTGTATGCGTGTGTCGAACGTATTGTAACGATATTACGTATCAAACTCCCGAGTGTATCGAACGTGGTCACCAGTTAGCTGAACGTGCATAGAATTATCGCGAAAAATGACAACGAACCCCCGGTAAATTGTCACACCGAGCCGAGTCCATGGTTTCCGTTCAATTATTCTCGGTTTTTGCTCGAACGTGTATCATCGTTATTCGCGGTCGATTGTTGGTCAACGTTTTGCACGAAACGCTTGTATCATTGAGATTGTAATTCGTTACTTTGTGGAGTGTTTCGTGATTCGAGGGAAAATTGGTGGTTAGTGAAATGAGGTAAGAATAGCGAGGTTTGGTTCACTTGGGAAACTGAAGTTCGAGTGATAAAGGTCAATCTTTGGTCGGACATCGGATCAAGTTAATTTACCAGAAATTTGGAATCAGAGAATTGAGAATTTCTAATGGTTGATGGTTGGTGTAATTGAAAAAATTGAAATATTAACGTACCATCTTTTTTTTTAATTCAATTGAACGGTCATTATGTGCGACAAATAGAGCTGTATAACGAAAAATCACTTTCGCCAAAAATTAGTAAAAATGATCGAGATGATAAATTTTTACGACACTGCGAATGGTTTTCATGTTACGTGACCGTGTGTAACGGTCAGTTTTATTTCGTTAAAGGGGAAGTGTCGAATATAATTCATTAGCCCGAAGACTTCCGGTGAAGTCGTTAGCTCGGCCAAATCGATGCTCGTTCTTCGTACTCGAAATGCCACGAACGTGTAACTAATTGGGGTGTTAATCAGGATGTTTCTGTATACGTTGAGTGCATACGGCTATGTATCTCGTCGGAACGACCGGTTCGTCGATATGCGTGCCATTGAACGGAGGATCCATGAACGAGAACGTGGAAACGGAACATGTGCAGATTGCCGTTAAAAATGCCAGTGAACCGTCAAAATTGCCGCGGTCATTAAAACGACGCGGGCATTTTTACATGCCGGGCGAGAAACGGCATGAAAATAATATTTGTGTATTTTTCTCTGTGTTTTTCTTCCTTTTTTGTTTCGTTTTTTATCGCCGACTGCAAACAAATCCGAACGGTATTTTTTCTTTTACTGTATACATATGTACATATATCGAACCGTGACAATTCGCTGCAACGTTATTGTCGCCTTTTCGACATTAGCCTGAACGTTTTTTCACTGTGTGTGCTATAAAAAAGAATTTCTCAATTTAACTAAAAGTCTGTGCACAGTTTTGTTGTATATATCCAGATCGAGTGTTTCTGTTTAAGCTGGATTTCGGAAATAGAGACACGAGAAGTTGGAATTTGCGATACTGCTAGGTCGTAAGTAGAATGAGACAGAGTATGGTCAGACGCGGCTCTCATTTCACTTAAAGGGAACAATATACGTTTATTCTACTTATATCTATTGGTATACGTATACATTTGGAAACGTTTCTCGATGGAAAGTTATTCTACTAGAAATATTAACAATTACTTAAATTAATGAATAATGTATCCAAGATAATATTTTATCAAGTAAATTTTTATTTATTGTTAGGGTGAACTCGAGCCCTGAATATTGCACTACGTGCCGTCTATAGTTCTCTGGAAGGACCACCCAAAGGTTGATAACGGCTTTGGGACCGTAGTGATGTGTGACGCTTCTGACTGTCTTGTCTCTCTGATATTTTTTCTGTTACTCTTTTAAAGACTCCTGTCCGGTCCCAGCACTCCCGTTTCCCTTTCCTCGTGTCCTCCCTTCCATTGCGCCCTTGGCGTGTGTCCTTTCTGGAAGGAGAACTGGGTTCTTCCCGAGAGAAAGTGGGAGAGATGGGGGTGACTAACTGTTCACCGTTAGGAAAAAAACCCCGGACTTGGTGACGTCGTCTTTCGCCAGGTCACCGCTTGGGTCTTCGGGGTTTATGACATGGCCTGTGTTACCGAGTCCTAATTCTATGAACTAGCGAAACATAATTAAAAAGGTGAAAAAGGGAAAAACTAATTTTGTCACGTACCATCCTAATGCTGGTGCACGGATGGTACGCGCATTCAACAAAGGTCTCAAAGATAACTGCCTGCCTGCTCCATGTCATAAACCTCGGTAAGCTAAACTCTAACATTTATTCTGAAGTAAAATTTTATTTGATATTTATATTGAATTTTATTCTACAAAATTGTACTTTTCCATCAGAAATCAATCTTCTCCTTACAATCCACTAAATTTTCCAAAAGCTCAATATATCCAGAATCTTGGTTTTACAAAATCATCGTAAAATACTTTTCCTTTATTCACAAAAGTAGAGTTACGTTCTTCGTTGTCTCGAAATAAAAAACACTTTTGACAAAATTCCAGAGCAAATTCAACCGATTCCAAAAGAAAGACATTAACTGATATTCAAATACAGTACGTGCAAGAGTTGTGTACTGAATTATTCACAGAGTTGTATGATTTTGCACGTTTCAACTGTATGTAACGATATTACATCGAGTTACCCAAGCTTCTGTTAAATATGACCCATAAATATGAATATCAGACTATTCGAGGGGGAGGAATATCGTCAAAAAATGCGAACGTTATCGGTTACGCATTAAACGAGCCTGAAATATTGTAATATGTGCATCGGCCGTGGCAAATTTGTGTCTCGTATCAATTTTCCCGGAAATTGCACGAATTATCTGTAATCGAAATATGATTCGGCGCAATTCAGATCTGGTGTAATTGATATCGCCAATTAACTGCAAGGATATCTTGTCCCATCGAGAAATCTCAAATATTCCGCGATTGAAAAAACCTTTCTAGTGCGCAAATTCGTATTAATTAAAACGATTTACTAAAAAAAAGAGATGAACATAAAGAAAGTGGTAAATATACTAAAATTATTTAACGAGAAATTCGAGATTGAAGAAAACACTCGAGAAGATTCATTTTCATTTATGCAGAAATAGCTTCTTATTTAAATACGTTCATTGAACGGGAGGTCAGACGAAGATTGAGTACGATAGTAAATGTAAGAAGAAAAAGCAGTTGAATAAATCAAAGGTATATATATATTTTACAGTCGTATATTCTTCGTCAAAGAAAATGAGAGAAATATTAGGTAGTCTAATATAAATTCTAATTCGTGAAATTGAACGAACTTAAAGTAAAAACTCAGAATTTTTCAACACTCGACGAATCACTGTAACTTAGTTTCCACCGTTTGCATTTGTACCATTCAGTACAAAATACTACAAAAACTGCGCTCTTTGTTTACTTACGGATTGTTTGTTGTTATATCGTTTGCGAAGCTTTCAGGAATACGTGGAAAATGATATTGACACTTAGAATGTTTGAACATCTACGATAATACTGATATTCCATTTTCTCGCTTCTGCTAATATTAGCACGTAACAATTTGCCTTTTATCTGCAACCGTGATAGTACACGCTTTGTCTGACAGCGTATTAAGCACTGCACGTACAGTATAATCAGACAACGGACGTTAGAACGATGCGATAGTCGAGTTGAACGTCCAGAAGGAGAAGAGAGAGTCTTAGAACCGCAGGAACAGAGAGCTCGAAGACGTTGGAAACTGCTGTGCGAAACGTTTGAGCATTATCTCAGGCGTCAACGTCGCGAAATCTATTTATCTTCCAAAAAGCAAGATCCCCGAGACGTGCAGTGGCAATGCTACGTCAATATTATTTTATAAAGTTACGGATCCGCTGAAATCCTTGGCCTGGATTCGTTCCAAAGCAGGATCAGATGTTCGAATGAGCTATGACACTCGCGTTGCGAAGAATTTCGCAAGGAAGAAACTTTGATTCCTGTCTAAATCCTGTATCTCCGTTCAGAGCTCGCTTTTCTTTTAGTACCGATCGTTTTTAATACTCTTTCATTCAGAATTCAACGTTCCTTTCGATTTTGTCACGGAGAATACTCCAATCTGTGTAGAAAAACTGAAGTTGATCTTCAAATCTTCGAATCTCCAAAAGGGCTAATTTTTTCGTGCAACAATTTTTTAGCTAAAGCGTACTTTAAAAATTATTTACAGTTATTCACAGTTTGGAAATTATGCACCTTGCACAAGAACAGAGCAGTTCGAGTATAAGAGAATTTATTAAAAGCACTTGGAGGAATCTGTATAACCGCATCACACTTTGACCTCTGAACTTTGCGTTCGACCTGACATTTCGAACTTCGTGATTACCCTTTGATAAAATCTGCGTACCGGTGAACAAGCGTTTTATTCTTATTTCGCTAAATAATCGTCTTTGCTGACTGTGTTGGAGTCGACAAGCAGTTTTTTCTCTTCCCGAGGAACGAAGCGCGTCGAGGTAGACAGGAAGGCAGCGAAATTAAGGGTGAACCTATTAAAGCGACACCAGCCAGGCACGCGAGTCCCTCTCGAAGACGCTGTCGTGTACGTAAGCGGTTCGAAGTTTGCACGCGTCGAGAAGTTTATTGTTTATCGAATTCGGCCGGCGAAGTTTCCGGCGGAAAGTTACGGGCCACGCCGCGCCGCTTCTTCGTTTTGCATCCTCGAAGCTTAAGACGACGCCTGGTTGTCCTCGTTCACCTGTAATCTAATGTAGGCGAACATACGCCGCTACTTATTAACAAGATTAGGCGTAAGCACCGCGACAACGTCGCTGTGATTTTTATTGTTCACGACGCTGGATAATTCTTAGTGCAGACGTTGCTCTAGCTTTATCTACTTGGTAGTGTAATACGGAACGACAGATCGAGGAAATATTTGAATTAAGGTGGGAATAGTGAAAATGGAACATAGGGGACGATTGAAATTCACTTTTTTTGAAATTTGTGATGCTCGAGAGGGGAATTTTTGGGATAATACTGAGCGTAGACGTTATTCGTGTTTGCAAAACGAAATACTTGAATTAAGGTGGGAATAGTGAAAATGGAACATAGGAGACGACTGAAATTCAATTTTTTTGAAATTTGTGTTACTCGAGAGGGGAATTTTTGGGATAATACTGAGCGTAGACGTTATTCTTGTTTGCAAAATGAAATATTTGAATTAAGGCGTGAAAATGATTGAACTTCAACTTTTTCTTAATTTACGATGAAATCTTGAAATGAAATCTTTTAAGTATCAACGACAAAATATTTGAACAATCTTCCTTAATTATATTCCAATAAGCTTCTGAAATTGAGTGTACCAGAATTTTCAATAATAAAATCCTCAAATCGCGTGGAAATTGTATGTTAATTAACATACAAAAGATTCATTCAAACCTCCCCGTTTAAAATGACTGAAACCGAAACCCGGTTCGCTATATTTTCCCGCACGTGTTCAAAAACACGTCGGTTTTCTTAACGGCCCCATTGTTCCCAGGAACAATACCATTTTACCCGCGAACCTTGTCCATGTCCATTATTGCTCCGTCAGCTTAAGTTCGTAATTACGGAGGATATTGTTACACCGTATTTAAATACCGAATTCGCGTAGCTCGTTGCACATGTTGCATCTGCTTTCATCGGTTTGCGTGGGATAAAAAGCGGGTAGAACCGTTGATGGAAGATTCAATTTTTCATCGACGATCGGGCGAATAAAAAGGGGAGAATAAATTCTGGAATCACCTTGGTCGCTTCACGGTGATGTAACACGCCTGATAGTGGACCATAGTTTCGCCTCGAATGCGTGGGGCATCGAGCAATTCGTGCGTACGCGAGCGGCAGTAGTATAGCCGTGGATTTCAGTAGTAAAAGCCCACGTATGATCAGACCTCGTAAAAGAGAACCGAGCAGAACTGTTTCCTCTTCGCTCTCTCGCGTGCGTTGCGCTCTTTCTGTTATTTACAGGGTGGTTTTTATCGTCACTGGGTTGCCTATAATATTCTTACATTTTATTGGAACGTCTGAGGAAGCTAGGGAAGAGAACACGGTGTCGAATTTCGAGGGAAACTGGCGTCGTGTTTCATAGCCGTGACTTGATTAGCGAAGCAGAGAAGGGAAACAGGGAAATGGATTAATTGTTCCCGAGTGTATTATGGAAATTAATATAAAAATTCAGCAGGCATGCGGGAAGTTTCGAGTGGAGAAAGTTTTAATTGTATTTCATAAAGCCTCTTCTTTTACCTTTCTCTTTTTGTGCGGTGTGTTTGTGCTTGTAGGCGCTATTTGTGATTCGTCGACCTTATTGCTTCTATTGATAGGTGTAGAGACTGGTTTAATGCATTCCAGAGATTTGAACAATTGTTGAGAAGTGGCTCGATAGTTCTCGAAGAGGGAAATAAGTGAAAATTAATTTAAATTCGTGGGAGGATCATATCTGAAGGCTCTAATGAAAAATACTTTAGGACCATTTGATGTCAAAGTTTGAGCTTATACAAAACCAGAAATTATAATACTAGAATACCAAATACCAAAGTGGAATTAAAATGGCAAAAATTGTAAAATTGAACTTTTTAAATGGAATGAGAATTGTATCGTTGGATTTGTCAGACCTCAGCAAACCTAGCCCAGGTTTAACAGAAGGTATATCGTAGAAATACTTTAAGACCATTCAAACTTATAAAATACCAAATGCCAGAGTGAAATTAAGATACCAAAAATTGTAAAATTGGACTCTTCAAATACCCTGAAAATTGTATCGTTGGATTTGTCAGACCTCAGCAAACCTAGCCCAGGTTTAACAGAAGGTATATCGTAGAAATACTTTAAGACCATTCAAACTTATAAAATACCAAATGCCAGAGTGAAATTAAGATACCAAAAATTGTAAAATTGGACTCTTCAAATACACTGAAAATTGTATCGTTGAGTTTGTCAGACACCCAAGCAAACCTAGTCCCGAGTAAACAAAATACACATCGCAGAGGTATCATGCATTACACAGTATCGAAGAGGATCCTCAAAGATAAATGTGTCTCGGTATACATCACAGTCACAGGTTGATGTCCATTATCGATGTCCGACCTTGTCCATGTATCGGCCAGCCAGAAGAAGATAAAGGGGGGAATGGTATAGTGCGGCGTAAACAGAGGCGACGGGGCAAAAACCCCTGTCGCCGGCAGGGATTACCGAGACCGCAAAATGAGCAATTGGAAAGTGTCTGTAGGTAATCCGGAGCTCCTTTACAGGCGTCAAGAGCTCGAAACGAGCGGGAATCGCCTGGGGCCTGTACCAGATTCAACGATATCCGCGTTATTTCCCGCTGATGTATATCCCCGAACTCGAGCCAGAGCTATAGAGAGACGCGTTGCACATGTAGCAGAGGGTGAGAGAGCCGTTCCATCGTTGTTGTACAAATATCTCTTCCCTAAGAGGGATTAAGCGCATCGTTTGAAAGGTATACGGTATTAATATCGCGCGATTCGTTTGATACTGAATATCGAAACCGGGGTCCACTATGGAAATAATAATTGTTTGCGAGAACGACGTTTAATTGAAGCAGGGATTTAGGAGTTATTCAGATTTTCCATGAATATTGTCGTTTTACACGAATCGAGTTTATACCTTCGCAATTTTTTTCTCCTTTCTGTACTACGTCCAAGGATTGTTTAGTCTGAGAACGTGGAGGCTTGTGACGTTTCTAGTTCGATGGAGCAAAATTAAGCTCATCTAAAAATTTATTATTCTTCAAAATGATTGCGTTGCATTGGAGAATATGAATGCGTTAGAAAATTGTTATCTATGCTGCACTCTAAACGAGTTTATAAAAGACTGCTTATCGAACTAATTCTTTCTACTAAGTTCAATTTTTTTTTCAAAGAATTTTCTCACCGTATTAACACCTCTGTTCAAATTAGTAACGCACTCAAGGCCTTCCACTAAACAAAAGAATACAGGAAGCTCGTCAGAATTCCACACTCATCCCCTTACTTCACCAGAAGGTTACGGTTTTAATTTCTCACCAAGAGTCCCGTCGAGGAATTTAATAACTCTCGGCTTCGGTTACCAGTGTGATTCACGATCCTCCCGTTACACGATCCCTAGACACACGGGGAAACAGCGGAAGGCTGAGGTGGACAGAAGAGCAAAAAAAAAAAAAAGAAAATGCTTAGAAAGGTGGAATAGAATTAATTTTTTCTTCGCCGAACTCCACTTGAAAACAGACTCGTCTGGACGTTATTGCGACAGGCGTCGCTTATCCAAGCATACGCCGAGGTCCAAAACTCACTTTGTTTCTCTTGCACGTGTTCCTGGAAAGTATTACTTCAATCTCGTCGCTGGCTGGGCGAGATACTCTCAGGTCTTTCGAATCGAATCGCGATTTGAATATCGCGTAACCGTGCGGCGATCGCCGTTTCCGGAACGTTTGCGAGCAAAGAATGGGAATATGAGAAAGAAAGTGGTTCGTTAGAGTGGCAAATATTGACAAGGTTCGGGGGTTGAATTGGGTTAAGAAAATGTTTAGAGTCGAAAGAATAACGCTGCGAACGAGGAGAACCTTCCCCCTCCCCGTTACTCCTTCGTATAGAAAGTTTCAACGATATCCGTTTTATTATTCAACGACGCAGCGCGCCGAAACCTGGCTGGGAAATCTTCCATTTCCCGGTAGCACAGCCACGGATATCGACGTTTCGACGTTATTACGTCAATATTGATTATTTAAACAGGGTGAAGCTGGAACAAGGCGCGCAAGAGGTGCAGGGGCGCGCGTAATTAAATTCTCACGTGGAACACAGTGACGGAAGCTTGCAGTTTATCGGTACCGATGTCTCCTCTCGTTAGGAGAGATGTTTTTCTTTTTGCCCCGACAGAATTTTTCACGTTCAATTTATCGCGACAACGTGAACGTTCGATTATTTCACATTGATGAGGAAAAAGGACAGGTTTTTCTTTCTTTCTTTTTTGTCCTAACTCGATTTTGATTGCTTCGCGATACTTCTCGAACGTTTAATGTCCTTTCGGCTTATAGAAGTTTCGCTTCTATGAACTTCTTGATTACTCCAAGTTTAGTGATTTACGATGTATCGTCTCTTTCGAAAGAAATTTTTTCTTTTAAGTGAGGTCTATGAAATAAGTTAAATTTGTCCAATTACTTTCTTGGAAAGTAGTTCAGTCAAGCTGTTCGTTGAGTTAAGCAACGTTGGGAATGAATAGGCGAGCAAATAAATAGCGAAATCATTAACCAAAGTATAAATTAATAAAGAGAAGCCGAAATGGTTAACTCCGGTTTTTGATACTCCTTCAATTTTAATACCGAAGCACATGCTTAATTTTTCATAAATAAAACGAGAAGCCAAAATGATTAACTCCGTTTTTTAATATTCCTCCAATTTTAGTATCGAAGCACATGCCTGGCTCTTAATTTTTCATATATTAATTTTAATTTTAATTTTAATAATTTTTCAATAAAACACAGTTGATTAATTTCTATTGGAAATGGGTTATTGAAATGAAATAGTCTTTGTTAACTGTTAATATACTATTTATTATCGGACTCAGAGGAAACGTCTTTACTCTTTTGAATGTTCTAACGGACTGTCTCTGGGCGCCCAAGAAGAAAGTTGGGGTCCGCTTATACCTAGGAATTGTTCACTATATTACGCAGTGTGCAGTGCTAGACGGAGACGAACACCAGACACATCTTTGTCTAAAGGAACATCGAGACATTTTAGTCCTCACTTGATTATTTCTGCAGGGTGTTGTTAGAAATAATCCAACAATTTCATTTTACGGAGCTAATCGCTTATGCCTCGTGTCGCATTAAAACTTGTTCTTTTCCATTCCAAAGTAACCTTATTTATGACAAAAAATTCCGCACGACAATTCCGACTAATATTACAGGCTAAATAAATAACTGCGGTAAACAGTAGCGATCCAATAATCCCGGCTTACAATAACCAAGTTCGTACACAAGCTTACGTGTACGCAACTGCTACCTTACCTTTAAACCCGTAAACGGTATAAGGTTCCATAAAATCAGGGTCTGATACACAGGAAGTATATACTTTTCGTAGAGTTGCCGAGCTCTAATCTCCTGTTGCACGTCGCGGACCAGGGATCTCGATTCGAAAGGCAGGGACAAACTTCCTTTTCCTTCGCTATTCCCCAAGGGTGCCGTTTCTGTTCGTTTACCTCTTCCCCCTCCCCCTCCCCCTCCTCGTCCTTTCTTTCCTCCGCAGTCGCTGTCCGTAATTCATTTCCTTGGCACAGCTCATGATTTCTACCGGAGATCTCACAGTGTCCCCTTCCGGCACGTTCGCCATTTTATCCCTATTTTATACTTTATTCCCCATCATGTCAACGCGAGTGTTTTCTCCGAGGAGAGAAAAAACTTGCAGAGGCTACGCGTTAATCTTCCCTTATCTCGCCAGGAACTAGCAAACGTAAGTAGAGTTCTCCGCGGACTCTCCAATTTTCTATCTGTTCGAAAGAAATTTGGACAAATTTTGGGAATTTGGATCTCTTTAACCCCTTAACCTGTGACAACGAGTCAGACTCGTGACGGAAATTCTAGTCAAGACGTGACAAAAATAGTTATATTAATAAGAGAAATTCATTATAATCGTAACTTTTGTTTGAACTTGCAACACTGAGGATTACTAAATGCAATTAATCTACAACAGGTTAGCTTTTGTTTCCTGATACAGTATCAAAACACTGAATGACTGACGCTTAGATGCACAGTCGGAAGAAACTCACAGGTTAAGGGGTCAATACCAAACAAAATTTGGTTTCATCCTTTCCCTAAATCCAAGTCATCAGAAACAGGTCACAGTTTCCACGATTTTTCACGAAATTTCAGCCTAATCCTCAAACCCACCACAGTTCTATCCACATAAGGAACTCCAGCCTATCAAATATACCTACTTTGCTCGTTGCCCCGAGAAACCTCAAACCTCACGGCAATATCAAAACCCCCAACAACTCACCCAAATTATCCTCATAAATCATTCGGACCCACACGTGACGCTTCACCCTTTCCAAGTGCACGAAGGGACGAAGCTGGCTCGTCCCGCTGTACCGACCAAAAATACTCCTCTTCAACGTGGAAAGGATCGTGGTCCAACGAGAGACCGGTGAAAAATTAACAGACACAAAGAAAGCGAGTGATCCCTGTGTTAATGGCCGCTGCAATATTCACCGGTACCAAGCTGGACCACCTCTGAAGCCAGACGAACCCTTCGCGATCGCACATTCTCGCTGTCTGGATCAGAAGGATCCTCCTCCGCGGGAGGACCGTTGGAGAACGGCCATTCTCGCGTCGGTTTTCGAAAGGCTGCTGCTGCTGGCGCAGATGAGACTCGGTTTTTATTCCGCGGATATTCTTTTCGGAGACAGAAGTAATATTTCATAGTCGGTGGGCGTAAATAGAGAAAAGGAAGGTGGAGGGAAGGAAGGATGTGTTCCATGGCGGAGCAACGAAATTGAAGGTAGCCTATAACTCAGGCTGCAACGCCTTTTACAGCAACGTGATGCAAAGTGCTTTTAAACGCGGCGACCACCCTCTTCCGGATGAAAAATCTCGTGTCATCGATGATAGAGGTCTAGTGTTTTGCGAACCAAAGAGGATAGAATCGCATTGGATGCTCCGTGCCGGCCGAGGAGGATTTCGTATCGCTGGAGAAGTCGAATGGCTCCCGGCGTGATGCACAGCCTCGCTGGAAAGTTTCCTGCACTATTCTGATTCGGATGAAACAACCTTTTTCATGCGTACGCGGTCCTTTTGTTATGACTATGACACCTATGTATTAAAATAATATTATATTTGCGTAATTTAAAATTGAAAATGGAGCTTTTGTGGGATGAATTAGTCTTTAACATCGATCTGTGAAAAGAATCACAGGAAACTTGAAATATTAAACTGGAAACAATTGAAAAATTAATTATCACAGTACTGAAATTATATGAATTATCACTATTGTCGCTAAAATTATGTGAAGCAGTCATAGATAAGAAAGATTCTTCTGAGACAAAAGTTTATATTATTTTTCTCGAAAAATCGGTATATTTTAATTACAATTAAGCACAGTTTCGTTACTACAGAAGAATTACATCTTCGATAAAATATTTATTTACCGAGGAAGAACTTTAACTGTTTGAAACTTTTGGGCGACGATGTACGGTGTTGGGGCAAATAAAGTGTTACGAGACTTTTTGAGTACTATTAGACAGAGGGATAAATTTTCTCGCAACGTTTTAAGATTAAATGGGTTTGGGAACATAGTTGATGAACGCAGCACGACGAAAGCTCTCTTGTTGAATCTTCTGTGATATGAGAAATATTTATACTAAGTGCATGTTCCTTTTATGAAACATTTCTACGATGTAACTCGACGATCTGTTACTTTCACCATGGGAACATCGTGTTCATACTTTGCATACCTGGCACCGAAATACTCCGTTCTTAACTTAAAACGTTGTAAGTTTCCCTCGGTTCTTAATATGCGGTTCCAGTAGGAGCTTTCGTGGTTTCAGATACAGGCATAGTAAATTAAAGCAGGCTTCCTGCATCTCTTGTTAGAATTCTGTGTAACTTGCATGATTTAATTAAAAAGGGACCAACACTCTGAAAGTCGTAAAATTTGGATTTTTAATCCTTTCAAAAGGATTCCAGTGATTTATTCTTGCAGTATTTAACTAAAAAATAAATTTTCGTCGCGAAAAGCACTCGAAAAAAATTGTCAAAAGTATCGAAATAATCGATTCTAATATTGAAAATGACAAACGATTTCAATTTCTGTTTCAGGTAAGAGTCAATCAAAAGCCTTCTATCTCCGCGAGGACCGTTTCCGTTCCAATTTGCGTGCACCTATCGCAAAGGTAAATGCAATAATTCCCCAGTACTTCAAACGTCTCGAATATTGTTACTTTATTAGCTCCCCCCTCGTCTTCGTGAACCGCTTTCTCAAGACCCGAGGAAATGAAATTCATTTCCGATCAATATTCTCGCCACCTTATCGCACTCTTCCTCTCGTAACATCGTTATTATATTCAATTTACCATTATCCTATTCGCGATAATAACTCGAACACGGTCGAGCCGCGACTCGGCAGAAACTTACGAACGCGTGTACTACCCTCTTTCCAACACGCTCGGAATTACTCTCGAGTGACAGAGCGAAATAAAAGCAGGAGAAAACAGTGGTTTTTGATGTCGCAAAAACGCGTGAAAGAGGACAGAAAGTTTCGGGCTCGTTAACGGTGACAGAATCGTAAGAACACGTGTAAAACGCCTGGAAAAAACGGCAAAACGACGTATCTACGCGTTGCTCGCGTATTTCTTCTTCACGTCGATTATCTTCCGTCGTATTTCTTGCAACTCGCTGTCGCCGGTCGTGCTGTTCCGACCGTTTACGGGCCCGAAACAACCGTGAAAAATATTATCGGCCATTCGTTTCATCGGGGCTCGTAAAAGTTTGCTCAAAAAGTGTCATGAATCTCGCGGAACCGTGCTCGCTCGGGTGAGGAGAAAAAATCGAACGGAAAAGTGGGAATTGAGATTGAGAGGGAGGAGCACGGATGGAGGTTGGCCGATGGATCCGAGCAGATTGAAAATTCTTTTATTTACGACTGCCATCGATTCTCCTTGGACGAAGATAAAACGCAACGCGGATATTCGGTTTTTAATGGAGGGATTCGCGTGTGCAAACAGCTTCCCGATTTTGTATTAATATGTTCAGCTCTTCGCCGTATTTGTTCGACGGTTTTGCGTTTAAATCGTTTCACGCGGATTGCTTTTAATCGCTCGCTTTGTATCGCCGAGTCAGGCTCGCGGGGGAGATTATGCGCCAAATACCTGGGAAAACAGAGGATTGTCTTTCTGATAAATATTGTGTTTAATATTGAACCGTAAGTGGAAATATTTTGAAACGGAGAAGAATCGTCGACCACATTTTTAGTTATTTCGGAGGAATTAACGGAGGAATTAATTGAAGCTGTTTAATCATCAACGACTGGTTCGAATCTAAGAGAAATTTATGGGAAGTGCTCTAAAGTGCACTTTTCCTTATTTAATCTAGCATCATTGTTCCTCCGGCATCTCTTACACCGGGATGTTCGATGCAGGAAATAAAACAGGTCCGCGAATCCTCCCCTAAGTAGAAACAGCAATCTATAGAATGGAAGTTAAATATTCAAACGATAGACGCTCGATCCTTTCCACGAATGAACTCCTTCGCCATAAAAAATCATTACACATTTTCGACTTATTTCCCAGTGGTGCTATCGTTTCGGTCAGGCTCGTATCAAATACACCTCTGCAACCTCATGTATCATTCAAGCAAACAACCCAAAGCTATTTACCTCATGGAAAATTGATATCGCTCCGAAGAAATCTACTCGAACCTGTATCATCCACGTTTGAAATAGTCACAGAACGGATCCTCCAATTATTCCATCGAAATCTCCAAAGTGTCTAGCTCAATTTCGAACTATTCTACCTCCTCTATGGCTCTGCCTCGCTCCTCGAAAACGAGTGCATTCACAGATTAAACAGCGAGAGGGTAGGTCTTCTTCGACGAACTCCCAGGCATAAATCAGCGGAACGATGACGCGTCCGTTACACGAGGAGGCGCTTCGATGTTTCCTCGTCGCCAATTCATTTGGAAGCGTGCACGTTCCCTGTGACTCGGTGGGAATATCGCGAAATCGATACGAGCATTCAGACGACGGCGGAGCGCGACTCTCCGAGGTAATGAGAAAAGTGCAACAGTGAACCCCTCTCTCGAGTCTGACCTTTTTCGCGACAGCCTAACGAGAGAAAAAGGACATTGTTCTGCTCGTCGTCTCGTCGAAACAGCTTCGCGAGTCCACGCCTCCGTCGTTTTTCTACGGGCATCCCTACGGAGGTGGAGGGAAAGTGGTTGGAGGTAGGCTGTGAAAGGGGACGTGAGCAGCATTAGGGGAGCGAACGAAAGACGACGACGACGATTCACGCGTCATTTCGCGATTTACAAGGACACGGTAGTTCGGTCGAGCATTGCCGAGCCGATTTGCGTGGAGGTGTGTTCGGGTCGAGCGTGACGTGTGGACGGTTTATGGCGAACGCGACGGTGAATTGTGACCTGAGTGCCGGATTGATTCTTACTTTCACGGGACACCGGGTACCTTGGGCGCGTGGCTTTAAAAAGTGGAATAGAGGTGGCTAGCGTGTGATTCGAATGATTATTTTTGTGCGGAATTGTTGACCATAGGTTAGTCTGGTGAATTTTTGTGGTATTTTTAGAGTATGGAATTCTTAGTTTTTGTTTGGACCTGAGGGTAGGAGGAATTTTTATTGGATGAAGTAAATTGAGTCTCTTTGACTTAGTTTTTAGAATTGTTGAGTGACAATTTTGCCGTTGGGTTTGTTAGACAGCTTTAGACTAACTTAAGCTTAATAGGTTTTTACCTTTATTCAGAAGAATTTTTACAAAATCGCTTCGTTTTATTTTGTAAATAAACTGCACTTTGCATATCCTTTTTTTACCTGTATTCAGGAGGATATAAGAAAATCGCTTCGTTTTATGTTCTAAACAGAGTTTGCACTTTATACATCATAGAGTAACATTAATTCGTCGATCTTGAACCTCTAATAAATCTTCCAATTTTCTCTCGACTATCTCATACATAATAACACTTAAACACTAATCCATGCCTAAGTAACAACAGTATACACCGAACGATTCGCTAAACCCACCAATAGCCCACAAAACAATCGCACAGAACGAAACACGAAGAGATTGGAAAGAAGAAGGAATAAGTTTGAAAGTAACCTAACTTACCTCTTATTACGAATTCAAAGCCGAACCTTACCAAATTTCCCCGATGTGCTCACAACTTGAACATCCAACTCCCTCGCCTTACCTTAAAAGCCTTTCCTCTCGCTTCCCTGGAATTCCACAGTGGCTCCCCTGTTATTTCGCGCGAACAAAGATCTCGAAACGCGGGCCGACGAGGTTAAAGGGCGAAGACAAGGCCGGTGAAAGAGGGGTTCGAGTAATTCCAGGAGCCACTCGGCCGTTCTACCCGCGATCACCGCTTCTTTCTGGCTTCTGCTACGCTCCGCCGATATAGCGGTTCCCCCTCCTTTGGCTGTTCGCGACGCCAATGGAAATTTCCTTATTCGTTTCATTACCTCTTATCGTGCATTCCCGGGCGAAAATGTCCCCGGCGTAGCCATTCCCGAGAATGTCAATTACGAGGCTCTCCCATGGCTGATAGCTCGCAGCGTGAAAAGTAATATCCAGGACAATCTTGTCGTTCTCGCGAGCATTACCCTCTACCTTCATGGAGTGTGTGCCGCTTATATTTCCCGCGGTCGCTGATACGCCAACCTTGTGCCTCGGTAAGACGACGTTCTTGAAGAAAAGAGGGAAACGGTTATCGAGCTACCAGCTCCTACACTTCTACATGCTGCGACGCGATTCTTACTCTTTGTTGAAGCCGGTGCTGAACTCACACGACGCAAACTTAACATTGTGCGAGTCGAATTAATTTCTCGAGTGTAACAGTGTGTGAGTAGTGAATAGTAAATAGAAGTAATCTAAATGTTTAGTGAATTCTGAACCACACTATCGTCTCCACACGATCTTTCGTTCCACGCTATCAACTCTGTAGCGAGCTTCCTGCGCTCTGCCACCAGAGGGACGGACTAACCGTAAGTTCTCGCTAGTGCTCGTAAAGGCTCCTGTTTGTATATATACAACTTCTGACCTGAGTTCTTCCAGTCTAGAAAGCCTTACTGACGAGTCCACTAGGAGGCCCAGGATGAAATGCCCGACACCTTTCCTCTTCCATTCTTTCTCACTATCAGTTTCCTAAAACCCTTCAAACTCTATCAACGTGTCTTCTTTCCTCCAAATCTTACCCCACGCTCTGTCACTCGTTCCACGTTCTTCCCTTTAAAACACTCACCCTCTCCATTCTCTCCCGAACATTCATACTCCCACCACGCATACATACCCCCTGGGTTTTTCCGCAAATGTTAAACTAACTCGACATCGCTTCGAAAAGAAAAGTAAACGCAGGAATTGAAATTAAAAGCCGTCAAAAATAGCAGGGCCTGGTCGTGTAAAGTCAAGCTCTTAGCGTGTATACCACGAATCTGTTGCTTTCTTCTTCGCGTTTTAAAGTTCCTCGTATTTCACCAACCAGCCGTTTCGCCCTGGCGAAATTATAAGTTGGAGATAAGAGTGGAAAGTTGGTGTTCATATGGATGGCGATTCGGTGCAAGTGGTTGAACTTCTTTCGAGCTGTACATGTGCCTTTGTTTCGTAGTGCACGCGGTACGTGGTCGTGGCTAGTTGACCCGAAATTTAGAATGATCGAGTTTGGAGTTTTTAAGTGGGAAAGAAAGAGAATGGATTCACGTTGTTGGAGGATGTTTCAGTGTGCTTCTTCTTCTTGGCTGCTAGCTTTTAAACTAAATTGTGATTCCAGGGGTCAAAGGTGGTTTCAGTCTCGTGAGATTTGGATGTGTTTGGTATAGCAACTTGAGTTTCTGTGAAACCTGAAGTTTTGCTACTTGGAGGTTTTGGATTTATGTAATTTCAAGGTTTCCTGTCAGATTGTAGTGTATTAATCGTGTCTTTGTTGACGTAGAGTTGCAATAATTGGGATATTGCGGTTCGGAAAATTGTCGATTATCGGGTTGATCCTATTGTGACACAAGTATAGTAGCATTAGGTCTCGGCTATTTGGAACTTGTCATTATCCTTGGATACTGTATATCCTATTACGATTGCCGTTACTAGTGACGCCATTACCGTTGAATTCTATACTGCTGTTAATATGGTGTCCTATAATCTGAAACATCCCTAATACGTTTCTCCATTGCCTATAGTTTGTAATGATTAGCATTGAACGTTATGGACTACGTACGGATATTACATGAATTTACTGAAAGGAGCTTTTCAAAATGATCAATTTTTTGTCTTCCCTTTATTAGCATAAACACCATAATTTTCATGTAAAATATCAAATTTCCACCCTATCTAATTATCCTGTAACGTGGAAAATGGGAAAAATTCTAATATATTATTTTCAGCTTTTCAAAAAACATAATTATAGTAGTAAAAAAA
>NW_017100202.1:1562678-1601006 GCF_001263275.1 Habropoda laboriosa | reverse complement strand
AATAAATTTACTTAATGAAACATAATATTTCCAAGGTGAATTAGTTATCTTTTTGCACAAAATGTAATTCTTCAAATTTGTTGAAATTACATTTTTCTAGATTGAGGTAGGTGTAATTATAACGCTGAAAAGCGTCTCCTTACCCACAAAAAATATATTCCCTTCTGTATTATAAAATTTCCCCCTTTGTGTGGACATTTTTCTACGTAAAATTTTAGTTTCTAAGTTTGTAAAATTATTCTGTCATTTTTGAACAATTCAAGTGAACGAGGAATTAAGAGATTTACACTTTATCCAATAATTGAAATTTCTTTTAAAACGCGAGATCCCCACTCTATACAATTTTTATCCAAGAATTAAAATTTCTTATGAAACACTAAATTTCCACTCTCTCAATAATTAAAATTTCTTGGAAACGTGAGATCTCCGCTCTATCCAATAATTAAAATTTTCTGTAAAACGCGAGATGTCCACTCTGCCAAATTTTCATAAAAATCCAAAATTAATTTCCCAATGTTGCAAAAATATTTCCAGAATACGTGAATTACGGTACGCATGAGGTATCACCTCTTGCGTTCGCCATTGTGCTCCTTTCCTCCATTAGGTATCAGACTTGCGTGGCACGCGGTGTCAGACGCAGTCGAACGATTGCCATTAACGAGAGATTCACAATGCCAGCAGTGGCCGTCTCGCAGATGATAAATGCTCGAACGTATTTAGCCTCATTACTGGCAATTTGTTACCCCCCGTTCCCCACGTATTACTGTGTCAGTGAACCGACGTCCAGTTTGTGTGGTGGCCAACCTGTATTCCGGTTTTTTGCGGCACCGCAAAAATTCACCCACTTAACGAGGCACATGTGCAGCCGTTCCACTGTTGGACTTCGTTCGCCGCGAGTTTTCCCAAACTCGCTGTGCCTGTGTGTATATGTGTGCATTGCGGGGAGAATTTCATTTTCGCGGGAAAATTGGAGTTAATTTAGTTAGCAGCTTGAGAATTTCGAGAATACGTAGTATTTTGTTTCGAAAACTTGTCAATCTGGATATCAAAATTTCCTGAGTTTCTTGTGAAAAGAAACTTGAAGTTTCAAAGTGTTTAAAGGTATTATATTTGATATTGTTGGAGAAAATTATGGAAAATTCGTAAGGAATGATGGTGAAATGAAATTTCACGTATATGTAAAATAGAACATCTACCTGTCTATCTATACGTTCCCTGATTAACTATAAATGTTATATTAACTCGTGAACCCTTTGACCAATCTGAACCAAATTTTGCATAATTACTCTCCAGGATACCACGGAAAATATAGGCAACCATGAAACCTGGATCCTCGTCCACTTTGTCATAATTGAACTTTCAGCACAGCAGAACAAAGTGACACGCTGTATGAATTTCTAAATTAGATATCACTACAAATATACTATTTAATTTTCACAATTTCCGCAAATCCTGTTACTCTACAATAAATCTAAAAAAAAGAAACCAGGTAATTTAAGCTGATCTACTATAAAATCCAAAAATCGAAATTTCCACAAATCCTATTATTCTATAGTAAATATAAAAAATCGTAATTAATTTAAACTAATCTACTATACAATCCAAAAATCGAAATAAGCGTTAAATGATACTTAGAATCGGTGAATCCTTCGATCGCGAATAATCATTTCACCCGACCGAATAAAATTAAGCAAACTTTTCCGCAACACGTATATCGGTCGTGAAACTTTTGAAAACCACAGTCAATAATACGTGTCGTCGATGCATGAGAAGTGGACGAATCGACGAGCAGCCAGGACTGCTCCGCCATCCCCGAGGTATAAATTCAAAGTTCGATCCTGGCCGGAGCGAAATCGTGGCTGGGAAACCGAGCGGCAGCCTTGGCTCGCGACAGTTAGTTCCAGTTACGAGGCACGTTAGCGGACGAGCCACGAAGTCACCGCCGCTACACGTGCAACGCATTTAGCCTCCGCTGCTCGATCCGAGATTATGATGTACAGTCTGGGCCGTAATACCGGATTAAAATGTAACATGTTAGCGTGAAAGCATATACGGGAATCTCGACCGCGTACAACCAGCTACTCGCCTATTAGACCTCGATTATTCCGCGTGCAAATAGCTGGACTTTCATTATCGAAACGATTCGCCGGGGACAATTGTTCCGATTCGTTACAGGATTTTAATGTTAAATTGAGAAATTGAGAAGAAATAATGTGATTGGAGTGCAGGTTTCAGGGATATTCGAGGATTTGCTGTTTTATTTAGGGAAACTTCTTTTCTTTCTAGTGGAAGAGAAGAGTAGACTATGTAGACCGAGTTGAACTTGGAAATTAGCCATCTCTGCGTAAATCAGTTCAGCATTCGGACATCTTCATAATTATTCCCTGTTTTCCTGGTTATTCTCAAAATTTTTTAATTTCCTTTTCCTTCTTCACAAATTTTTCTCCTATTTTTGAGGAATTCTTTTTATATCCAGCGAATCACCACTCGGAAAACTTTGTGTATTTAACCTCAGCGCTCGGAAACAAGGGAATTCTGTGTCATACTTATCGAAATATACTGAATTAAATACTCGAGCAATTTTTGAAACGACATCACACTATCTACGAACATAATTCGCCCTCTCATCGTTAAATTCGCGAGATTCCCCAACATCAAGCGGCGCATCACGAACACTCAAGTCTCAAAATGAGAGAAAAAATTTCAACATCCCTTAAATTCTCAAGAAAAATAAAGAACAGCGTTTTCTTCCGTTCTCCTTTCCCCAATACAAACGTACTTTCAGAAATATACCGGGAGGTATCTCCCATGAAGAATACAAGATCCGAAATAAGGGTATCAAGATCCAGTTCCGCTTAATCACCGAGCACAGGGCAACATTTCACTGGCAGTATTACGGTCGAAACAGGAAAACATATACCGAGCAGAAGCAGGGCTGTAGGATTACAAACGAGTGTACAAGCTCTGCCAACGCGATCGCAATTTAACTTCAGCCCGGGCTAGCAAAAACATACCTAAACCCTCTCTCCGCTAAAAACGTAAAATTCCACGCGACCCACTTCCGTATGCTCCTTCCCACCCCTAACACGCGTCCTCTCTAATCTAATTTTCCCCGCTGTCTGCCCCTCCTCCAATCAAATATCTCCGGGCCCTCTTGCGTCCGATTACTTCGAACCACTCCGTTCGTTGTTCGCATTTTAAACTGGATCCAAGCCAGTAACCCAGAAACGCGATTTTCGAGAAGGGTTCTCGGGTCGACTTTCAAGTTGCCCGGCGTGTTTTTAACGCGAAGGGAAAATGTTCCGAGTGCCGATGCCACCGAATTCCGGCGTGACTCCGGTCCTCCCATTGTGATCCACGCTGTCAGAGAGACATTTTTGCTAATTTCGGCAAACCGAAAAACGCCATGGGAAGGACAATGTGTGTAGGTGTTTAGGTCGTTTGACACATTTTTTCGGCAAGACAGTGTATTATTCGGCTAATTGTAGGAAAAATCTTTTGTTTATTTTCTATATTTAATAAAAGAATTTACAGAATTAATTATTTATCTTTTCGTTTCGTTGATTTTTTATCATTGCGTCAAATTAACACCGAGGGACCTATTAAGATGCGAAACTGAGGGACGGATGAGGCTGCAAAATTTCTTATTTTGACCTTATCGTTTTAAAATTTCGTTTATTAAATCAAGGTGGAAGTGCGTGACGGACACAATTAAGTATTAAACTAAGGTGGAAGTGCGCCAAGAAGCTCCAACAGTATAGCGCGAGCAAATTTTCAAAACGCCTACAGGCGCCGATAGTAATGAAAGGGTTGAGGGGCTCGTTTTAACCCTTATGTTTAAACGTTTTATCTTCCCGGTAGAAGATTTTAATATCCGGCCAGATCGTTATTTGGGACATTTCTTCACTGTGTTTGCTTCAAGTTTCGAGTTTTGTTACCAGAAAACTATTAAAATTGGACGACAATTGTGGTTATTGGCGTAAGGGTTAATTAGTGGCTGTTTAAAAACGCTTGTCCGCGGGTAGAAAGGAAGAGAAAGAGAGATAGGGATGGTTTTTGCTTGAGCAGAATGGGATAGAGAGCACGTTATGAGGGAAACTACAAACCTGACAGGTGATCGAGGTCTGCTGAGTAAGTTTGCAGCAGTGTATTCGACATCGTTGCTTGTCTTATTCAAACTTCTGAGCAGATGTCCGAGTAATTGAGCAGAAGTAGACGAAGACTTTATAGTTATTACTGGACTACGAATTTTTATGCAAAATCAAATATTCACGAATATAATTTTAAAAAATAGAAGCTTGGTAGGCAATTTTTTTATTCGCTAAATATTTTTGCTTATTATTGTGTCTTTAAATTTTCCATAAATTGTTGCAAATGGTACATGAAAATTCAGGAGCATTCAAAAAGAAAAACCATCGTTTTTCATTTCCATCGTCGAAAAGAAAAACTACGATAATCAGTGGTATTCGAGAGGTGCGGCGAAATGTCTGACCATTATCGGCTTGTTCTACTTACACTCGATGCAGGTAACTAGGACACTCGATTCGCGAAATTTTCTATCGCATTACGCGAAAATCTACCGTGTCTGAAACTTCCGAAAGAAATGCAATTTATGGTAGCTACCTCCTACCGAAAATGATAAACGTCCACCTAACTAAAACAGGGGTCTTGGACGTCGACGAGAAACTTTTTAACACGACGGGAGGGAGAGAGAATCGCGGGGGTCAGCTGCGTCGACGCGTCAATTCCATCGACTTTCGGCTTGGCTCGTGCCGCCATCACGATCACGCCAGTCAAAAGGGCCAGAGGCTTGTCGTTAAAGTTCACCAGCATCGTTTTACGACAGGCCAGAGCTCCACGATCCTGTCGCCTATGAATATTTATCGCGGCACGGGAGATTGTCGCGGCCATTCTTGCGCGGTCGGTTCACGGTTCGACGAATTCGGTATTGTTGGCCAGTGTGTTGTCGTGGTAAGAGAGAGAGAGAGAAAGAGAATGTGAGAGAGGGGGAGAGAGAGAGAGAGGAATAAAAGCGACGACGTCCTCTGGATTACGCTGCGTTCCGACAAACGGAGGGTGATAATCGTTTCACGGAGAATTAAGTTCCTTGAGACTTTGAGCCTTGAATTGTACGGAGTACCCTTTGGATTCTAGCTACCGTACTGCTTGTTACCTGATTCCGATTTTAGGTGAGCGCGAAAGGGAACCAATGGAGTGGCTGATTTTATGGAAGAGGGATTTTCGGGAGGATGGTAGAGTGTTGTGTAGTATTGTTCGGTCAAATACGTGTGGAACCATTTTCGTTTAACCAATCAGTTTCATTTGTACTTGGAATAGTACTAATCTAATAAGCTGCGTCGATATGTTCGATATTTGTTCGCTTTTCAAATTGCAAAAATTGTATGAAATAGAAGATTGTCACATGAGTGTCATCGTTCACTTGATTACTCTGAAGCTGCAATTTGTCTGCATTTTTAATAGTACTAATCTAATAAGTCACCTCAATAATTTCAGTATTTTTTCACTTTTCAAATTCCAAAATTAGTGTAGAAAAAGATTATCACAGGAGTGTCATCGTTGACTTGATCATTCTTAAGCTACAATTTCTTTGCATTTTTAATAACACTAATCTAATAAATCACATCGATAAGTTCGATATTTTCTCACTTTTCAAATTGCAAAAATTGTATGAAATAGAAGATTGTCACATGAGTGTCATCGTTGACTTGGTCATTCCAAAGCTACAATTTCTTTGCATTTTTAATAACACTAATCTTATAAATCACATCGATAAGTTCGATATTTTCTCACTTTTCAAATTGCAAAAATTGTATGAAATAGAAGATTGTCACATGAGTGTCATCGTTGACTTGGTCATTCCAAAGCTACAATTTCTTTGCACTTTTAATAACACTAATCTTATAAATCACATCGATAAGTTCGATATTTTCTCACTTTTCAAATTGCAAAAATTGTATGAAATAGAAGATTGTCACATGAGTGTCATCGTTGACTTGGTCATTCCAAAGCTACAATTTCTTTGCATTTTTAATAACACTAATCTAATAAATCACATCGATAAGTTCGATATTTTCTCACTTTTCAAATTGCAAAAATTGTATGAAATAGAAGATTGTCACATGAGTGTCATCGTTGACTTGGTCATTCCAAAGCTACAATTTCTTTGCATTTTTAATAACACTAATCTAATAAATCACATCGATAAGTTCGATATTTTCTCACTTTTCAAATTGCAAAAATTGTATGAAATAGAAGATTGTCACATGAGTGTCATCGTTGACTTGGTCATTCTGAAGCTGCAATTTGTCTGCATTTTTAACAGTACTAATCTAATAAGTCACGTCGATATTCAAATTGCAAAAATAGTATAAAAAGATATTATCACCCGAGTGTCGTCGTTGACTTGATCATTCCGAAGCTACAATTTCTTTGCATTTTTAATAATACTAATAAGTCACATTGATAAGTTCGATACTTTTTCACTTTTCAAATTGCAAAAATACTATTAAAAAAAGATTATCGCAGGAGTGTCGTCGCTGACGTGATCATTCTGAAGCTACTATTAGCCTGCATTTTTAATAATACTAATCTAACAAGTCGCATCGATAAGCCAGATATTTTCTCACGTTTCAAATAGCAAAAATAGTCTAAAAAAAGGATTATCAGAGGAGTGTCACCGTTGACTAGACCATTCCGAAGGAAAATTAGCATCGTAACAAGAAAAATTTGCTGAAACTCGACAGTGGCCAGCGAACACGCCTCATAACCCGAACGCGTAAATTCATTTTCGCGACGCGAGCTCTTCGTTGCTGGTAGCAGCATCGCAGCCCCGACAGCAGGGCGTAGGGTAAAATCGCCGCGCGGTGTCGTCGTTATCAACTTTAATCGAGTTTAGAGTTATCTACTGTTCAACGTACGTGAATAATTCATGGTACAGCGCGCGTGGCCATTAATTATTACTTGATAACCGTATTTCGGTTCTTAACCAGGCCCCCCTCTCGATGCCTGCCAGGCTTTTAAACAGCTAATGGAACCTTTCGAAAAAAAGCTTGCGACCGAAAGAAGGGTGGGGAGAAAAAGGGCGGCAGGAGTGCGGAGAGAGTGTAAATGCAATTCTCGCGAGTTGATGAAAAATCGTCGAGTCAGAGGAGCTAGGAAAGTTTCCGGTACTCGTTAGGAAAAGAGTGCGAGAGAGGGGGAGGGAAAATGTTGGGAGGAAAGTTGCTATGGCCTGTGGCCTTGAATATACCTGATGCTACGGAACAGCTCAATCGAACCGTGAACGATCTATGTCATCAATCCTCTCGCAGCCGGCTCAGATCGATGCGCTAGTTTCGAGTTTAGAGTAATAGAGACAGGTTTGTCACTGTCTTGATACTTTGGCCGGATTTAATCGCCTGAACGACCGTACGGCTTCATTCGTCCGCTTCGTTAAATTGACGATCTTTCCGGTGATCCTTTTTTTTTTTTTTTGTTTTCATGTGAGTAGGTTTTTTGATGAATTTATCAGAGCTGTAAAATTAGACGGATTTTTAGCAGGGATTTCTGGATTTTTTAATTTAACACGTTCGATACCAGCATAAAAAATGCACAGTTCGAGTATTTAATAAATATCAGGTGTGTAGAAGTGTATCATAATTTATCGTATTATGTGAAACTGAAAAAAAATATGGATATCAAGGATGTAAGCGAAAATAATTCGAAGGATAGTGACGATGCTTCAACAGAACCTTTGTAACGAACGTGTTAATTAATTAAAGTGTAAGTTTAATATTCTTTGAAAGTTTCTCGAATTTCTGAATACTACGATTAAAAATTCCTTTCAAGATTTCCGAGATTTACTCTCACTTAAGACTTCTCTTAAGTGTAGTATAATACTTACGATTACAGTTTTAATCTTCTGCTATTGTCGAGTTTGTGAATAGTTGCAGATTGTAGATAGCGAAAACGAAGTTCTTGCATCTTTTGACGCAGAGATGATTACCTTTCGTAGCTTCCCTTAATGTCTCATCAACATCTCGTCAATGTCTGAAAAGATGCCACTTTAAAAGAGATAAACCAGGGTATCTTCTGAAGTGTCATTAACCCCCTAAATCCTCTTTCATCGTGAAAAAGATAATATTAATACGAAACCACGATGTCCACGTTCGAAACAGGTTGGCTTCGTTTCAAAAATTCAATACAGTACAGACCGAACAACCATCCAATTCTACCATAGAACTGTTGCCAATAAAACAAAAGTAATGAAATGTGGAAAGAATCGGTTTTAAATGTGAAATAATAACGGAAAGAACGAACTATCGTTTCTATCTACTTTTCGAACTTATTCTTGCGTAACTGTTCGTCTGCTACGAAATATCAGATTAAAATTTCACGTTCCCCTTTAATCGCCGCCAAATACGAACTTTTAGACACTCTAAAGCCAATTTTAAATTAACTTAAAAAATCTCAGAATATTTCATGGAAATTTTTCAATAGAATTTTCAGTAATGGAACGAAATTTTTCAATAGAACTTTTAGCAATGGAACGAAATTTTTCAATAACATTTTTAGTAATGGAACGAAATTTTTGAATAGAAACACTGTGCGTATCACCGAAACGCCAAGTGACTTGAAAACGCCCAAAGATGACGAAAATGGTGGTGTAGAAGCGATCCCTTGGAGGCAACGAATTTCAAAGAAACCGTCTCTGTGTTCGAAGAAGATCGACACGCCAGATCGAAGAGCTTCCCATAGAGCTTTTCAATTTTCAATATCTCGAGAATCGGCGATGTTTGATGTTTGATACAGACCTGCGCTAGAAGCCCTCGCAGCGTCCGTTCTATTAGGAGGACGCCCCTAATCTCCTCTGGCTGCCAGGTCGAACTACAAGGACTCTGTATTATCGTAATGGAAGGTTGTAGACTACGTCGGAGGCAGCGAGGGCAAAAAACGAGGGGGAGAGGGACCAACAGGATGTCGGTTAATGGACTTTCCACTTCACGAATCGCTCACTCGCAGCAGTTGCTGATTCAGCGGCGAAATTACGTCACAATCTATCGCTGCAAAGGACGCAGGCAGGTGTCGTAATCCTTCTCCGTTCCTGATCCTCGCTTATTTACAGCTTTGGCCCATAGTAAGTCTAGCCTTTGTGGTCATTTCGAAGACGTAGGTTCGTGAAAGTTGCTTGCAAACTGAAATGTTGCAAATTTTGGTAGAACTGTGATTCTAAGTAAAGGGAATTTGGAAACAGACACAGTGTCTCCCATCGATATTCGTACCCTCTTTAGAACGGTATATCTTCCTTAAAATTGGGCTTAAGGACTTGAGTTTTTTCGAGAAGTTAGACGAATTAGTGCACTAGGTGACGTGTGAAAAATTTTTTGAATAAATTGCGATTTGCGGAAATCGCGTAGAAAATTGTAAAGGTCGCATTTAACAACTTTTTCTATCTGAGCACGTAATTCGCGATTTTCTTCGCGATTCCCACGAATTGCAATCTTTTTCAAAATTGTTGCACGCTCTGGTACACTGATCCTTCTAATTTCTCAAAAAAACTCAAGTCGTTAGGTCCAATTGGAAAAAAGTTATACTGTTCTAAAGAGTGTCCGAATATTGGTGGGAGACACTGCATTCGGGACTGTCGAGCACACCTAATTGACAAGTAATAAAATACAGCAATTAATATTAAACACTTTGTTAGTGTTTCTTAAAATTCTTAAATTGTTTCAAGCAATTTTACACTTTGGTTTCTCACCGCATCCGAAGAATAGAATAATAACGCAAGAATGTTGCATTTATCATTAGCAGCTTATCAGTGTAAAGGAAAACAAAAGACCGATTTCTAAATATTCAACTTTAATTTCGAATTTAATAGTACAATACCTTTGTTCACAAGCTAAACAATTTCTAGACCATTTAATAGTAAAAAATATACAATACCACGGGAACAACTGTTCCATAAAGCACGCGAATGGCGTTGTTTTTTTTTTATCATTCTGCATATAGCATTGAAAATATGCCAGCAACAGGAAACGCGAAACAAAGGACGCAGATAAAGGAGAGTATTGAGGAAAAAATGGAATAGATAAAGCGAGAAGAGCTCTCGATTCTATGGTGTCCATGATCGATGGTCAAATGTGATTGACAAGTAGCTCTTCGTGTTCAAGATCATCTTCTCCATTCTAATCCCGTAATTTCAGTCTCGTTTATCTATTTCCGCATCTGTTCACCCGTTGTATCGATTTTAAACCCTTTATTCGTGAAAGTTCGTGCAATTCTTAGTAAGTTACCGTCGGAGAACCGGAAGGTAACTTTTCCTTCAATTTTAAAAAACGATTTTCATTCACGAGAAAAATCCGACATTTCATTTTACACAAGCCAATATTTGGTTCGCTCGAACAAACCAATTGTCCCTCGATAAATATTGTATCGATACACGAGAGGTTGTACCAACAGTAAAGGTTCGAGTTTACGATGGTTTCTGCTCGATCGAATGAACACGGCCGATTAAACGGGCCGATAAAGTAACGATGATTTTTCTGGCCGGTTCAAAGGGCAGTTTTTGCGTGGTGAAAATTGCTCGTAGCCGCGCGGAGACGATTTAAAGCGAGCCAAGCCGAAAAAGGAAGTTTGTTCCGGAATTCGATTTCACTGACTCGCCTTATTCTCTCTCGCTCTTTCTGCTCCCTTTAACCACGTCCCACCACGCTGTGTGTTAGTTTCACGGACAACAAACGTGGCTTCGGCAGTGAAGACGAATGCCCGGAAAATGGGGGAACAGGAAATAGAAAGAGCCAAAAACAACGAACAGCTAAATCTTCCACGCGATAACTGATAGCTGGACCAATCGATCTCGCGATATAGTCACCGCGCCCGGACCAAATTTCATTCTCCTGATCGTGTCGCGCAGTTAATCGTGGACAATGAGAATTTTCGCGAAGGAAAATTTTTGGGCTTCTCGTATTTCTGGGAGACTGACATAAATTTAGGGAACTTTGTTATATTAAAATTGGACGATTTGGTAATTTTGCAAAATTTTAGTTTTAAATTTTAAATATCGAAATGTCTTCGATATATAAGTTTCTGTGAAATTTAATTTTTGAAGAGTTGCTCTGCGCATGCGCGAAAGCGACCCGCGCTGATCGGCAATTGTTACCGATCCTGAGTTGTTAGTCCAGACATGAACCCCTACGCCACGTGTGTGGTTCGACTTTCAGTCTTCTTAATATTGTAATCCATACTTTAATAATGTAGCGTGTAGTTCAATAAAACTTATTTCTTTAATTATTCTTTAATAAATTAAATATAGAAAAACTTTATTCCATATTTTTTATTTACTTTCTTTTGGAAGAAATCACTTTTTTGTTATTTAGAGTACAATTTTACAGAGCACCCTGTATAATTTGGAAAACGTGACACTTCTTTGGCTTTATCTTCGGTTTAATTTCGTGTAAAGGAGTGCGGTTGCTATTGTTCAACTATTAGCCTGTTAGTAGCCGGCGAGTATCTGAAAGAATCACGGTGAAACAACGGGAGAATAAAAGTTGGAGAGACGGTCCGGATCAAACAATTACACAAGCTCTGCGTAGAAACTAATTAAACGCTGCATTAAGAAAGATGAGTCCTCGCTCTGGATGAAGGAAGAATAAATTATCCGGGCTGTTGGTTTTCCCTTTTTTCTCTCTCTCTCTCTCTCTCTCTCTCTTTCCACCATGTTTTTGTTTAAGGCGAACCTTGGGATTGAATAAGAAGCGATTTCCTTCGCAAACTTTAATTGTAAATTCTTCTTCCGTGACGCGGAGTTCGTTGAGGCTTATGGGGATCGTTTGATAAAGAAGTTCCTCAGGGAAAGAAGAAAACTTGATGAACGAGAATTTCGTTGGTATCCTAAAGAGTTTTCTTTCCGAAGTAGAAGCAACTTTTGAAAATTCTTGGGTGTTTCGATGGACAAAGGTTTGGTATCGCCTATTGTCATCCAGGAAATTTCCGATCCTCCTTCTCTCCAAATTATCCTTTGTTTTCTTTTTCAAAGAATTCCTCGAAGAATTCTAATAATTTGCTAAATACTTCCTTTGTGCTTTCTATGTTTTCGTCGAAAATTTTAGAACATGCAGCGTTCTCTATAAATCTTTAGAGTTTAACAGATAGAAGTATTTCCTAATTTAGACGATTAATTACTGTCTTTCTATGCAAATTACAAGTAGCAATTTTTCTAGGGACAAAAATTCCAGACCATTTTAAACACCTTCCGAATCTCTTCGATGCAGATGCAATTCATCAAGGACTGAAATTTTTTAAAAAATTGCAAAAGAGCGGCAAAGAAATTAAGTTAATCCAACGTTCGAGTAATCGTGAGTCGCTTCTAATCACCGAGCGTACGACAAGTACCAACTTCCTTCAATATTTGATCGCTTAAGTAACCAAGTTTCACTGTTATTCAAATATTGATCAGATTCCAATAGATGTAAATTCTAGATTAGATAACCTGGTATACGTAAATTCCAATTTCAGCGAAACTGATACAAAAGCTCGATCATCTTACTCTATACGAACTGCATAAAGATCTGAAAGCTGACATATCCAAAGTTACTAACTCCGTTAAATAAAATTTATCAAATTTCTTTCATTTATAAAAAATTAAACACCATAAACACTGCGTCGACACTAAAATCGCAAAAGTATCAAAAAGTGGACTTAATCAAGACACAAACATTTTTCTTTAATCCAACAGAATTAGTTAACAAACGAAACCCCGAAGTCTCTCACATAAAGCTCACTAATTGCACGAACATGTCCTCCATCAATCTGATCCTGGAGATCGTAGGCAACGAGTAGTACTTCGTTTTCCTCCTGTAGGCCACTTGAGATATGTCCAGAACGTCTCCGCGGTGGAAGCATCTCATGTCAGGGATGTAAGTGGCCGTTCGCATAATCGCGTTGTCCAGTATCGTATTTGGAGATTTCTCCTCGACCCTCTCGCGAACGTTCGGATAGAATTTCGTGTGTCCTCGCTCGTGTGACGGGCTCACGTAGGGCCAAGGCAAACGACGGTGCAGGGTTGTGTACATATTGCGGCTAAATGGCGGCCGATACACTCCCAATAGCATCTTGCGTAGTCTATTAATCCCCGTCATCTCGAACATGTTCTTTCCTGCGGAGAATTTTTGGAAAAATTCCTATCAGCGATGCTGGGAATATTCGAAATTTCGAGTTTATGTTGCGAAATTATTGTAACAGACTTGGCAGTTCAATTTTGATAGTGATTTTGATAAGCGACTGTTGGGAATATGAAATTTCTGCGCGATGAAATGATAGTTAATTTTTACGGTCATGGGCGATCGTGATAATCGACTGTTAGAAATGTTCAAGTTGAAGATAATGGAATTACAGTTAGCTAAGGTCGTGGTAATTGACTATTAGAGATATTGGAGTTCTATGTGATAGAATTAGATCGGGGATTTGTAATTGCACAGGCTTGCTGTAATCGGCTATCAGGATTTCTGCTTCTGTTGTGATAAAATTCGAGCGATAACGTGGAATTTCTGAGTCGAGCTAGAATCTTAACCGGAGAATCAAGGGAAAGGGGTATTTTTGAATTGAAACTCTGAATTTCGAAGAGTACACTTTTGAAAATATTGGGAAAGTGTTGTTTCCCATTTTTAAATGTAACTTTTTCATGGAAGAAGAAATATTTAAGTACAAGGTACAATATGAACCGAAAGTATTCTTAAATTAAATCTCTGAATCCCGAAGAGTACACTTTCAAAAATATTGGAAAAGTGAAATTTCCCGTTTGTAAGCGTAACAAAACACATTCCACAGAAGAATAAATAATTACTCAAAAGATATATCCCAAAAAACCAAAAGTATGTTAGAATTGAAACTCCGAATCCCAAAGTGCACACTTTAAAAAAATATTGTAAAACTCTTATTTCCCACTTGTAAAAGTAACAAATACCATTCCACAGAGAAGTAAATTCTAAGTTAAAAAATCCCGAACAATGAAAATTCGAACAACCTGAAATTCTGCAGAAAAAATAATGTCTAATACACGTGCATTGTCCAAACACGTTGCCCCATTTTTTCTAAAAAGTAAAACCGCCCGTGCTTAAAGAAAGAAAGAGCAAAAAAAAACAAACAGTCGATCAAAACGTTCAGCCCAGAAATCCAGCGTGGAATAGAAACGTACGGTCGTAGAGCATGAATTCCTCCGGTAATCGGAGCTGCTCGTCGGACAGCATGTCGCGATTGAAACTCTCCAGCTCGGAGAGCGCCCAGATAACCGCGATATTAACGAACGTGTGAATGCTCGTGTCGATTTTCGCGTCCATCAGCGTCAGGGTAACCTCCTCGCAGACCGCCTCGAGTACCACGGAACTGATCAGAACGTTCTCGTCCGCCGTTTCCTCGGACAGTCGTCTGATCGACCGAGAAACCCTCTGCTTCGACTCCTCCAGCTGTTTTCTCGCCTCGGCGGTCCTCTCCTTCCGCTCCCATTCCTCGTAAGCCGTTTTCGCGTCGAACTTTCCCGGCAGAACTCGCCTGGCGATTATTTTTCGGCGGCCGATTAGAAAGCTTGGCAATTTGTGCAACGCGGGATACAACAACACGGGGAAGGAAAGAGAAGGTAACAGTCGTCGTCGGGTCAGCACTTTTGATAATGAATCCGTAACCGTGTGCGTTTCTGCGACGGTTAAAAAATTTACGAGACTCTTTTTTGCCAAGAAGAGGATAACGCTGGCCGGGGAGGAGAAGCGGGAAATTTGAATAATTTATTTCCTCGGCTGTTCTTCGTGGAATATTCTCGAAATAAATTCTCGTTAAATTCAAGGGCGGCGCAAGAAATGCTGTAGTAGAGACAAGAGTTCTGTAGTGTGTGTGTGTGTGTGTGTGAGATGTTCTCACCGGTTCGTTTTGATTAATCGTCTCTTCTGAATTTTTCTTTTCTTCTCGAGTGGAAGAAGAGGAAGACGAGGCAATGATTAAGACGTAAACTTGGAAGGAAATACTTGTTCTCTGAGCTCTACCTTTGTCTTTCTCTTTCTTTTTTTCTTTCACGTGTGAAGGACTAAAAGAGTGGTAGGTGGTGTGTTTTGTTGAAAACTGCGAACCTGACAGGTGATCTGGGTCTTCTTGGTAAGCTCGTGAGATTGTACCGAACTTCCTTGCCGCCACTCCTGAAGCACGATGCTCGTGGTATTTGGTTGTACGGTGTATACCTGGGGAACGAGGTAGAAAGATAAAAGAAGTCGTTGTTTATCTTTGTTTCCCTTGGAAACTACGTTCTCTATCTAATTCTGCTACGAATTGCGGGGAGAAACTGAACAGTGTCTGACCATTGCTTCTTTGTTCTACTTAACACTGTGGCCGGATTCATTTTACATCGCGTTCGAAGAATGTCTGACTATTTCTGTCTTGTACTACTTACACGCTAGCCTCGTAACGCGAACGAGAATTACTCTAAACGAACAAAACGACGAAGCTTAAAAATTCTCTACTGTTTGAAAATATCTTCGCATTCATTCATTCAGAATATCCTTCACTCTGAGAAACCATAAACTTCTCTCACAGCTTTCAATAAACTAAAGAAAAACACACTCTTCACGTCATCTTGCTGTGATACAATTTGCCTTCTTTTGCAAGGGATTAAAATTGAACACCTAATCCTTACGATCTTTTCGAGAATGATTTCACGGATCCATATATCGCGCCTAACGCAAAAATTCTTCCGTAATTGAACATTTCTCAGAATTGCTCGTCGCTGCTCTAAAGCACCCACAAAACTTGTCTATTTTTCTCCACGAATCCTGGTATTTTATCCAACTTCCCTGTTCACCCGCATTAAACTCACAAACACGTGATATTTGAAGTAACACCTGTCGGCAACGTTTGGAACGTTCATCGAGCTCCCGTTGACCGATCGATCTATCCCACCAACCGAACAATGCTCAAATAACGACGGTTAACAATCGTCCGTAGCTAATCGTCGTAGCCACCGCGGTGGAATTAAGTCAATATTCGTTCTCGAAAGTAAACGCTAAACAATCACGCATGGAAGGCAGCGTCTCGCTTATTTAACAGGAATTCGAGCCCGATAATTCGACCTGTTGTTTGCCCGCGTGAAACGAGTTTGCCGCCGCGAACAGAGGAGGTCCGACTGTCGTTAAATCGCCGTTACGCTTCCGTTCGTTTAAAACGTCAGACAGAGCTGGCGGAAGATCGGCGGTTCGATCGTCTCGCGACGTTTGTTGGACCTTCTTTTTTTTTGTCGAAGGGCGACGACTAGACGGAAATTGCGGGAAATGTAACTGCGATGACCTCGCTCAATTACGAGCAGGTTGACCGTTCGAGAACGACGCGGCTTGGCCTCTCTCTCCTGTACGGTTTGCCGGCACTTTTCGGGCAGCTGGTGATTCCGCGGAAATTGCTAGAAAAGTAACCGTAACAGGCTCGTTTAGGCCGTTGGTTGGATAAAAGCGCTTGGAAGATAGATTAGGAGGGTTCGTGTGCGGAGGTAGAATGTAAGGTTTAATCTACGAGAATTGGTCCGCTTGTATGTTTGGAAGGTTTGAACGAGGAAATTAACGTGTAGTAAAAATGAGGGAGTTACAGTGTGTAACGAAAGTTCCTGGACACTGGTGGGATGGAAGGCAGAAGGAAAGCATGTTCGTGTTCATTTCACGAAAGCGTTCAAATCGAAACAATGGTTCTCGTATAATTTAATTTTTTAAAATTTTAATAATTCTCTCGTTGTGCGTTATTTAATTAACTAATATAAATCTGTGTTACTCGAGGAGGTCCTTTAGTTTGAAATTTCCAAGAAATCGAATTTGTCTTGTGTCACAGTTTTTCAGATTTCAAAATCTACTTTGGAAATATTAGACTAAAATTCGCAAATCAGTGAGAAGATACCGTAAAAAGTGAAAAACAAGCGTACACAAATAGAGTACACAGGGAAATCGGGACGAAACAAAAATCACGTGCCTGAGCAATCGAATTGTCGAAGTTCGTTGAATGGTTGGTTGAAGTCTCGCAGGGAATCAATCAGAGTGTGCTTGGAAATCAATTGTAGCGTATTGAAATGCGTTGCAATAAGTTGAAGTCGTTAAAAGTCAGTTGTAGTCTGTTACATCGAGATTCTTCAACCGACGTCCAAAAGCTTCAGGATCACTAGACGTTTCAAACGAGTGGAACTCCCACTAGCTTTGCATTAAACTCGAGGAATTGTTCGTCGTTAAAATTTACTCGAACAAAGTCAATTGTCGTCGATCCCTTCTGTGTTAACTCCGAACCAATGAAAAAAAAACCGAAAGCAATGATTACAAACGCTTAGCCGATAATTATGTTACACAGCTCGTTCCAATTAATCACTGTTAAACATATTCGACTGTCTTCCCAGCGAAACGTGCTTCGATCAAACCACCGAATTAATTCGAAAATAAACACGCGTCGAGATACAAGTTCTTCTAATTTGATCGCTAATTTTTCCGCTGCTTTAACCCGTGGAAAAAGCGTTTCAGTTAATTAACCCGGGGAATATTAAGGGGGCTACGTGTGCTCGCTCCTTTCTTTCCTTTTTCACTCGAGGCTCCTCTTTCAGTTTCGTTGAATGAGCCGGTGGTACGCGCCGCGTTCCCGAATGCGCGAGCTAGAGCGGAGGACGATGAACTAGACTTGGGAATTACGAATTCGTTGGACGGGATGCACGGATATATTGCCATGCGAAGGATAACACTGGACCCGCGCGTGTTGCCGCGTAAAATATTAGCCGTCGAATGTTTGCGAACGCGTTCGCGACAGATCTTGCAACGAAGCCCGCTGCTGGATACGCGCGCACGGTTATGAAGAGAGGTTCGAGGGTGAGAAAACAGCGAGCGTTACGTGTCCCGAAATTTCAAACTCGACCAAAAACCGCTGCTGTTCGTCACGTGGATATTAATCGAACCGGTTAGTTTGCTGACGCTTTTTGCCGCGTTTCGAACTGGCATGAAAATAAAAATCGGAAGGAGGAAGTAAATGGTACATTTGGTACGTTTGGTTGGAAATTGAAATTTTTGGTGAAGAAGGTAATCGATGAAGGTACAAACGTTTTGCTGTATTTTGGAAACATTATTTTGGTAATTTTAGTAGCATATCGGGTGAAGTACTGCGGTACTTGATCATCTTGCTCAACATGTTTCTTGCCTTATAATGTGTAACGTCGTTAATTTAGCATCGAGTCACGAGTTTTGGCAGTTGGAAGCTACAAAGTGGGGTGAATCTTAGTATATAGAGCAAGGCCTCGCCCTTTCTTACTTAGTTTCTTTGCCGTGTTTCTGTGATGATAATCGAAGCATGTGCGCTTCTATATCGAGACTACATAGAGTGTTTTATTTCTGTCGTTCGTTTAAATTATTTCTGTTGCTGTTGAAATTGGGAAAAAATTGGAGATGATAAGAGAAAGTCTTCCTAAAATCATCGACACTTTTTTGTACCGTTTGAGATCACTTTAAGGTGATAATCTCAAAGGACGTTGAACTATAGAAAATAGATACTGAATAAATAAATATTCTTTTATCATCACCAAACGCGTGTCCTCAAATTATATGTAGGAGGTGGTCTAATGAACTTTACTCGAATCAGGATGTCGTGCAAAGTAGTTTATTTCGGACTCTTCGGCGTCCGTCTATTACCGAAGCTAACAACCGACTCCCGTCGAATGGCAAAGATAGCCGATGGTGTTTGTCACTCGCCAAGAGGCGCAGGCCAAGCCATAAACCGTCCCAAAAAGCCTACATATATAAACTTTATTTAATTAACTTTCCTTAATTTCAGTAATAATGTACTTCTTCCAGGGCGAATTTCTTAGAATCAGGAAAACTAGCTTAATTTCTAATTTGCAATAAAATAATTTAAATTTTCGTTACAAGTGAGACACCATGTGTACGTAAAACTTTTTCCAGGACGAATTTCTTAAATTCAGAAAAAGCACCTTAATTTCTACCTTTAGTTGCATCTTACTCGATCTAACGTCATACAAAAGACGACAAAGGCGACGAAACAGATGAAAGAGACAAAAAGTATGAGTCACGATAAAAACCAGTGACAAAATTCACCTCGCGATAAAAAGTACATGTGACAGTTCCAAAGTAGCAACTCATAAACCTACAAAACCTGATACACCTTGAAAAGCGAAAAATAGAGATCCGACTTGGAGCAACCGGTATTCCTGACCTTTTGTACACGCTGCACATCCAAACACTTACAATTTGTGCGATATATACGGATCCGTGGTATCCGGAGGTTCCTCCTCTTCGCAATCACTCGAAGAAAGAGGAGTTTCGCACATACCCATCCAGGGTAGCCGTCTTTTTTCTTCCTGTTCCTCCTCTTCAACCTCTTCGTCCTCCATCTCCCCCTCGTCCTCATCCTTCGGCTGCTCGTCGACAAAGTCGCCTTCGAAGCGTTGATAATCCTGATCAACGCGAGGCTCGAAAGCGTCGAGTTTTGTATCCGTGATCTCCCTAGCGCTGACTGAAACCGGAAATGAAAGCCAGGCGCGTATACACGGCAGTCGAGCTGCGGTATTCTGTTTTCCTCCGGCTAGGAAAAACACGATGGTTCCCCACTTACCGGGCGCTATGCAATATAAACAATTCAAATGGAGCCGCGTTGGCTTCGAGGCGGCCAATCTCGACGATCAGACACAAAGGCCGCCCCTGTGGATTCAAGCGTGCAACGGAATTGCGTGGTCTGGTTTGATCACCGGCAGAGGAAAAAATAAATAGTGACTCGTCTTGAAATTGAGCTGCTTCGACGAATTGGACAGAGGAGAAATTAAGTTTGTGAAATTGAGGTGGTTGCGAAGAATTGAACTAGGATTTTCAAGGTTTTCGGTAAGAATTTTGTGATTTTTATGAGGACTTGGCGAGGTTTAGTTTCGGAGAAGCGGTTTAATGGAGATTTTTATGGAAACTGGTGATACCTAAGGTTTAAACAATTTTAATAAATTAAATACATCTACTTGTCAAACATTTGAAATAACTCGCTTTCGAAAAATTGCACCACTGTTGATTTTTATGAAAATCAGCGGTATCTAAAGATTGAAACGATTGAAAATGTGAGTGATTTTATCGATAATAAAAGCAAGCTGTGCTTCCCATCAAAAATTCAAACTAAATGCATACGAATGATACGAGGTTAATAGAAATCATCTTTCTGGAAAGCAATCTTAGCTCAGAATCGAGAAAGTCTACGCTGACAAGCTTGGATGACAGACGTCGATATTAATGATTCTCGAATCGTTGGAATCAATAGCGGCGACGTTCTCGCCCATGGAAACCAATTTCAAAACCCATAATGGCGATCCTTGACTGGTAGAAACTGAAATTGATGACTTCCAGACGTGCACGTCAATCTTGATGACTTGCATATCTCGAAAATCAATATCGACGACGCTTAATAATTCCCGCGTTCCCTTCTACAACGTAAATCCTAATTAACGATCCTCCAACATTCGTGTCAACTGAATATTAACGGTAAATTATTCGTCAAAGTAGATGTTCGCAAGGTTACCTATATAATCGAGCAATAAAATCCGGAAAATTCAGCCGTTGTAGAATTCAGCGAATCAGAAATAATTTCCTACAATTTGACCACCGGTGGAAAGATCGAATCATTCAACTTCTAATCCTCCGCTTATCGAACAATTGCTCGAGCAATTAAGCACTCCGAATCGTACGCGAATTCTTTTTCCTCCCTTCCAACCTAATAATCCGCTTTTTCCATTCCGAAAAGAAAATGATTCGATTTTTATGAGCGAATGGAAATTCCACGCAAGCGAGTCGTCCGCGGGAAATTGCAGGAAGAGAAAAAGAGCACAATGGTTTGCAAAAAAAAGGCGGAAAAAATAGTCGATATCGGGGGAAAAATCGAAACGAAATGCCCTGCCGGCGACCATTCATGTGAACAGCATTTATGGATCGACGCGCGAATAATCGCGGTCGTGGAAACGCTCAGACTCAGCCCATTGAATCCCCTGGCGATCGCGCGAGATCACCAAACGTGTCACCTACTAAAAAAATGCGTCGAACGTGATCGATGTTCCATCAGCGAATGACGATTGATGACAGCCGTATGGAATAAATACCGTGGATCCTGATAGCGAGGTTTAGGCTACTTTGTCCGTATTCTGCTGAGGTATTAGCTTTAACTACGTCGTTTACGTTGATTATCTTCACGACGTGATAGAGGGATTTGTTTTTCATGTGTTATCGTGATGTATGTGTAATATTTTATATTGATCTCACACTTCTGTGGAATATTCTGATATTTGAGATTTTTTGCGGAAGCTTTTTAGAAGGAACACTTTTCCAGTATCGCTGTCTTTCTGGTAACACGGTCAATTCGTAGTAAAATTTCTCTTTTAACTAGTTCAGGTGAAAAGTGATTCTACAATGGTTCAAACAAATTGCCCAAAAATTTCGTTCGAAAAATAGCGAAATACCAGAACTTTTCGAAAATGGATTCGTAAGCAATAATTCTCTATGTGAAGTTTTCCAGGACCAATAAAGAAAACAGCGAAATACCTGAACTTTTCGAAAATAAATTCGTAAATAATAATTCTCCAAGTAAAAAACAATAGAGAGAATTTTCCGAAAATAGATTCGCTGGGAATGCTAGAAAGGAAGATAAGGAAAATCTGCGAAAGAAGAGTACGAACAAAAATGATTCAATCGCGAAACAGTTTACGCGTAACACGAGGAGCAACTCACTTCTTTCTGCATCCGATTTGTCGTGCAATATCGCGCACATCAGCTTGCTCGTTCTGCAGTCGTCCTTGCACGGGACGAAAAAGTTCTCCTCCTGAGGATTAAGATTCTCCGGCTGAGAGGAGTCGAGATTGCGGCAGATGGTGAAACGATCTCCGAACATTATGTGTTTGCCCGGCGTTTCCACGTATTCCTCGAGATCGCTCAGAAAATCGGGCAGTTTGTTCTGTAGGAACGGCGGGAAGAGTTCTCGCTTTCTGAACCTCCAACTGAGTTTATGATCTCTCCCGTTTACGCTTGGGCTCCACTTAATCGCTGGCCTCGAATCCATGTTGCTATTCTCGAATTAACGGACTGTGACAAATCATAAATTTCACTCGAATTTCATTTTATTACGACAGGAATTTTTTTTTTTTTTTTGAGTTATGTGAGTTAGGTTACATCGTAGTTAGACGTGAAAGGAACGAGGTATCGATGGAGAGAAATCGATAGAATCGAATAATTAGTTGACAACGTTAGATTTGAATTTTGTTTAATTTCGTTTATCATTTGTACCTATTTGCAGTAATAATTAAAAATAGTTGTATTACGATTGAGTAAAATTTTTAGTTTCAGTAAAAATGCAAACTTCTTCTTACAAATGTTTATAATTTTTAATTACAATATTCTCGTGTCTTTTATTTTGCGATTTCGTCGATTTCTGGCGTAAAATTTTAGAGAAAATGCGATACAAAGAGAATAGATTTTTTGACTATTCCCTGGGAAAGCTTGTTTAAGTAATTCTAAGTGTTCGATTGCGAGAATTATTTTCAGTCGCGAAAAATTGTATTGGCGAGGTGTCTTTTATGAAAAGCAATCCTGGTGTCACAGGATCGTAGAAAGCCTAGGATTCGATAAATCTTGGATCATGGAAATCCAATACGAATGACTGCCGCTCGTAGAAACCAATCTCGACGACTTCAGCCTCATGGAGAAACCAATTTCAACGACCTCGGGGTCGTAGAAATCTATAGTGACGACCCTTTGGGTCGTAGAAACCCACATTGATGACACCGGGTTATAGATATTGATCTTAATGACAGCCGAGTCGAAGAATCGCCGCTATCGACACCACTCGAATGCTTGAAACCGATTTGAACAACCTTCTGGTCGTAGAAGTCCCACAACAGTGACGTTCGAGCTGTTGAAAGTGACCGTTACTGATTAGGAGTGACGAATTTAATCATTCTCCAGTCATAGATCATCTCTTGGGTTATGGAAACCTTTGCTTCAGATCAAAGATGATAAATTCGCAAATTTATTTCTATATTTCATTTTCAAAGATAATAAAGTCTTCGTTCATAAATATTCACCTTCGTAGAAACTTATAGTGATGATCTTAGGTCATTGGAAATTATAAAAATTCATTTTAATAATCACTGAGTTACAAAATCTCGAGCTCGTAGAAAAATCATAGCGTTGATTTTCGAGAAAAATTAATTTAATTTAAAAAAATCAAATTAATCTAAATTTTTTTAAATCTCCCCCACTTTCAATTCTCCGAACTGTTTACCCACCAACGTCCAGTCCATCCAGCCTAAAGCAATAAAATCGAACAGCTTCGTTTCACGAATCATCGTTTCCACCTCGTTCTCGAGCACGGTCGAAAGAGATGAAAATTTGATACGCAGCAGAATCGCGGGATTGGTCGAGTGGGCCGTGTGCAATCAATGCGAACAGACGACGACGAATCGGTATTCCGTGATGAATTCACTCGGTCGCGAAGCGAATTGTTTGATAATTAAGACACGGGGAGGCGTGCATTGAATTCCATCGATTTCAGAGATACCGCCTCTACGGTCGGAGAGCTGTGATCGAACATCGACGGCGTACACGCAACTTGTCCTCGCGGTTAGTTCTTCGTGAATGCTGCCCGCGGCTCGTTGTTTAACAGGACACGTGAAGACCATCCATTAACGATTGTCCTATTAGCGGGACCGTCCGGCGCGGACAATACGCGCATTACCAGCCGGCGATAACGCGTAAATCGTAATTAAATGCGCTAATTAAGCGCTGCTACAGCGCCAAGTCTCGAACAGAGAGAGCAGCCGCGGTCAAACGAAAATAGAGGAACACCTCATTCGCGGAGTTTAACGATTCTGATCACTCGGGGGATGTTTATGTCGTAGGAATTTTTCGTTGCAGACGGGTAATGGACGGGTATTGATAACAGTAACAGCTTTGCGAGAAGTATATTGAAAGTTGCCTCACGTCTGCTCTATCGTACTGTTACGCCGCAGCCTAACAGGGACTTCAAAAATCTCAGCACTTTGTTCACAAGAATAACTCTTTCATTGCGAAGAACATCATCTGAAGTAACTAACTGTTTTAGGAAAAACTGAAGCGCGGCGTGAAAGTGTCGCTCCACCCATAGTGTGAGGAGTGGTGGAAATTCCTGTTTATCCTAACAGTACGTTTAGACAACAGGTGACATTTTGGGCAGTTTTTCAGAGCCTCTACCGACGTTCTCGAATCACCCGGCTCTGATTATTGTCACAAGGCTGCGCACTAGGTTGCGTACGCGGTTTTCCTTCGTTTCGAGTGTCCTTCGACCTTTTGTATTTTATACTTGTCGAACAGTTTATTGTATAAGAAAGATTCGACGATAGCAATAACTGAATGACAACTAAAACTATTCTGTACGACTCTATAACTCTACAATTCTCGCTCTGCGATACAAACACTTATCATTCGCACCTTTATCGCTCGACCTTATCGAATCCTCGTCATCTTTGTTCCCACGCGTCCAATTTCTAACTCCAGGATGCCTTTTTTACCACTACGAATTTCTGTCTTATCAGCAGTAGATAATGCACTCTACCCATTTTTCTACCAAGTCCTTAGGTTCATTACCTGCAAACCATTGATCCTACATTTTTCATCGATATAGCATTCCTACGATATATCGCCGGTTTAAAATCGGTCCTAAAACCGGAGGACCATTCGGTTTCTTTAAAATATCGCGAACTTTATCAGACACGCGAGATTATATCACCGTAATTAAACGCCGCTGTGGTATATTGTCTATCGTTCGTTTCTCGGTTTCAACGCACTTCCCTCGAAGCAAACACAATTTCGGGGATTAACGCCGCTCCGGGTGCAAACGAGTGGAAGGACATTTAGCTGGAAGACAATTAAAAAGCTCGCGATCCTTTTGTCCCGTTCGAAAAACGCGCGATCCCTTTGTCTCGCCCGCGGGATCCACAGCGCTGTTTGTTTCGATGCTCGGAGAATTAAAAATTTTCTCAGCGAAATATTCCAGCGCGATTTAAAACAGTACCACGGATATTCAGCATGAAAACCTTCACTTTTTTACTAATAATAATGTCGAGGAAAAGATTATCGCTATTCTACCCTTCCTTTATTTATACTCGCAGACATTTGAATATTCCCTGCAATTGATCAATTAACGATCTATACAAACGATCGTTCAAATAATTATTCTCTGTGGTAGAACAACGTGTTACGTTTTTCATGGTCCTCGTGGATAAAGTTAATATTGGAATATATTTTATAACAATAATTACACAGTAACGATAAAGACACGTAAAAAGGAATGACGATAAGCTGATCAATGGTCTCTTATTCTTTCTCTCAAATATCCTCACGCACTCTTTTTTGTCATTAACAACGCGGTTCTACTGTTTTACTCCCTGTTTCTCTCTATGACCCGCTCGTTTCCCCAATCTCGAGACGATTCGAGTATCCTTCACACAAATTCAAAAACAAACACACGACATTCACGCCATCACTCACAACATTAACCAAATCCACAGAATATATTTTTAATAATTACCATCGTCGCTGGAACCTGTTGATAAATTGCTCAACAATGGAAACTTCACAGCACTTCACGCTCGCGGAAATTCATCCAACGTTCGACTTTAATTACGTCCTTCCCACGTGTGTTCCCATGTGGTACAGAACAACTTGTAAAACGACTCTAAACGAGGTTAATCAAATGCGAAAATTTCCTTAAAAACGAAACGAAACAGCGTGCTCGGTATTGTACCCAGGTGGTCTGTTTCACGTGTGTGTACGCATACCTGCAGAATTTATATTCTGGACAGCTGTAAAACGGTCTGATAAATTCCAGCGAATTTCAGCTTTTCCCAGATGTAAATATCGTTACCGCGCGATATGACGATATTTTTCTCGTCGAGAACGTTCCCTTCTGTAAGGGAAAATCACCGTTCGACGATTCGCCCGAATTTCGCGAACCTCGTCGCGTGTGCAATTGCAAATATTCTCGGGGCAAAAGTGCAATTAAAAATCGCGAGTGATAACGCGAACGAAAAAGGCAAGAAAGAAGAACAGAGAGAGAGAGAGAAAGGTAACAGACGAATGGGAGAATTACAAAAAGAATTGGCAGTATACGTGAGCGCTAATTGACACGTGTCCCGATTGAATCAGGCGCGAACAAAGATAGGGAAAAATCGAGCTCGTTTCACCTCCATCGCGCTCGAACGCCGGCATAATTTATCACATTAAGGACAGAATCGAGCTTAATTCGCCCCATCAAAAATGGAATTAAGCTTAATTCATGGCCGGCCTCGGCTCGTGCGAGCGCTGGCCAAATGCAATTAATTAGTCCGGAAAAACGGAAACAAATTTTGGCCGTGCCCTGCGAGCGCCACCGGGTTCCACGATGAACGCTTGTTTTTTTCGAGGATTACGCTGAATCAATCGACTGGGGACAGTGGGGAACGGAGAAAGCTAAAATTCAACTTCATTGTTTTTCTCTTTTTTATTCATGCTTCCATTTTTCTTCTTTATACGTTACATTCGAGTTATGAACAAGAAAATGGCTATTGTAACAATGGTTTGTAGTAGGTCTCGTACTGCAAATATTTCTATTGTTTGGCCATAACAATAATTGTTAAATTTACAAACTTTCACTCAAAACTTTTCAGAATGTGTACAATATTGGAAATTGAAAAAAATATTAAAGGTATTATTCGAGAGAGAGTATTCTCCAAGGATTAGCTGTTCGTGTGTGAAATCAGAACGCACGACTCTCTTGCGATCTATTTTCCCGTGGAAAAAATGAGGCAATAATTCGATGATAAATTCAAATCATGGCCGAGGGTGTTTTTCGTCCCTTTTTTCCCCATTTTCCACGTATTTCGCGTCGGGTAAACACGAGAAACGGCGGGGAAAATCGATGGAGGCATGCTGGTGTATAGGTTTACCAAATCGTAATCGTGTTAGCAGTGCTCTGTTCGGCTAAAAAATATTTGCCAGAGGCCTCGAGAAAAACTTCGTCGTTCTCGCCCGTGCTCGAGCTTTTTCTCGTTCGCTTCTTCTTTTTCTTTTCTCTTTCTTCTGGTTTCTTTATCGCGAAATTACGAAAGACCATGGGTTCGAGGGAATACGGCAGGGGGACGAGATGCTCCGGGGGAAGTCCCGGTGCCTTCAAACGCGAAGGTCTCAAAAAATATTTGCCCGACCACTTGGGATCGTAAAGCTTCGTCTCGTGAAGTATGAGACGTTTTTAAATGCGAAAAAGCTTTATTCCCCTCACGTGTGTTTTATCTGCCGCTGTCTGCCGCGAGAATTGAACGAAAATAGAGTTACCGACACGCGAGGAAATTTAAGAGGCGTGCAATTTTTTTTTTCCTCGCTAACTCAGATCCGTCGATTTGCGGTTAACTTATCAGAGAGAGGGTTTCGTTGAGATTAATTGAACTCGGGATGTTCGAATGGAGATAATTCGGCGAAATGAAGGTTTATGTGAAACCTTGTTAACGTTTGAACATATACAGGGTGTCCCGTAACTCCTCGAACACCCGGAAATGGGGGGTTGCTAGGATGACTCTGAGCAACTTTTTCCTTTACCAAAATGTTGTTTGAAGCTTCATTTTTGAATTAATAACGAAAAACACTGGCCAATCAGAGCGCGCGTAGAGCTCGCGCTCAGGGACGAAGAACCACGTTCCATCGAAGACGAAACACGTTCGGCAAGGCTAATGTGCAGACCATGGACCAGAAGAGACGTTCTCCACGTTCTGGCGGGGTTTCAAATTTTCTTACGATTTCACCATCGCATCGGCTTGCTTACGAGGCAATTTAAGTCGCCGGTTGGGATTCGCGACATTTTCGGCGGATTTGCAAGCTTGTTAGCCGAGTTCCCTCGAAATATAACGCGGACACGCTAACTCGACTCGTTCCAGTTTCGAGGACGCGGCGATTCCTTTTAAAATTACGCTTGTCAATGTTGGTGTAAGTCCGCGCGCGCGAGCTCGCGTTCAACGGCCGCCGGAAATAGTTGCAGAGGAAGCTGTACTGTTCCTCGTCCAAGTTGCTTCCGAGAAGTTTGCGTTTCATTTCTCGGCTCGGTTGCATTAATTAATAAAGGAGGAACATCCACGGGTTGGACTTGGGCCAAAATAATTACTTTAACTCGTTGAATTGTTAATGTTGTTTCGGCTACGATGATCGAGAACGGAGGCGATAATGGAGCCTCGGGAATCTTATCGTTTCTCAATTGAACGAGAATTGTTTATTTGTTTGTTTGTACGGGAATATTTCCCGTTAGATTACACGGGAATAGTTAAAACGTTAGAGGTAATGCAAGGAATATCGACGGACGCATATTCAAAATGAGAAACTTACAAGACTCCGTCGATACGTGTTACGAAGGAGTGAGTAGAAACGTTGAAAAAGTTTAAATAATTTTTTTTAATTTCTACGCTATTTGCAAAATTTTTCAGGTTGTGGTGAAATAATCACATCACTATTGGTGAGAATTAGGCTACCCTCGATGTTTCCCTTTGAAATTCGTCGATAATTTCACTATTAAGAAATAAAATTGAGTGTCGAGGAAGACACTGAAATAAATCTCGAATCTCCGTGAAACCTACGAATGAAAATTAATAAGAACGGTAAGATTGAAACGGAAGCGCTGTAACTTCCTCCGGTAAATTAATTAGCCGATTTATTACCTTCCAAGAATTCCTCTGACCGGCGGATAACATCTACACTTCAAAGTGGTTCATATCCCTCGTCACTTTCATTCGTTTCGCTTTATCCCACCGAGCCGTCCAATTACACTAACTAATTAATTACTCGTTTCATATTTCAATTTAACTTCGTTTCTCAAAGATACAAGTTAATTAATCGACGGTTCTGTCGCAGCTTCGTATTTCCTTCTGCGTAGAGGAATCTGTGTTCGAACTATGTATGTTCCATTCGCGAGGGAATCCCCTGCTCCGTTTCGTCCATAATAAGGGTCTTTGATTCAATTGGCCTGGTCGATGGCCAGGCGTGCATCAGCCTTGTAGCTCCTTCCGCGACAAAGGAGACCTGATTCGAGCTGTACGTCCCCGCGTTTATGTCGATGATTAGCTATGGCAGGATCCTTGGGAAGCTGCCTTGCCCTTTGCGAAAGGCTCTGGCTTCTGGTTCTCCGGTAATTATCGGCGGACAATGGCTGCTCTAACAAGGATATGTCCAAGACTCCGAAATTTGTGTCGTAACGGACGATTGCGAAAGTTCGTGACCGATTTGAAAATGAAACGCGAGCGGTGTGTGCAAAGGCACGTTTCATTTGAAAATAAAATCGAATGAACATTTATTCGAAGATAAAACACAAACGGTGTATCTTTCGAAACGCGATAAGGTATTTTGCCGCCTCTGAAAATTGGGCGAACTTTTGCAATCGTCGAAAATTATAGCAATCAACGAAATGGATACAAAGTGTAGGTACAGCAGCAAGATATAGAAATTACTCGACAATTCCTCCAAGTTTTTTCACATACCGGGATAACCTTCAATCTCGGTGAATTTCTGCGAATTAAGAACGTAACGAAGAAGAAGGAAGGAAAGATCGGATCGAAGGAGCTGGCAAAAAGACGAAAAGAGGAAGTTTCACGCGGGAGGTAGAGCAATAAACGAGGAAAGAACAGAGGTGCCCGGTAATGATCGTGCGAATGTTCAGGAAAGTTCGAGCATCGACGTGAAAGATATTCACGTTTCCCCAGGAATTGGGTTTCCTCGGTTTTCGTAACGCTGCCTCGACCATCGAGCTCGTAACACGCCGCATCGTGTATTAGTTTCCAAGGAAAATCACGAATATCGGTGTATTTCGGCTCCTTGGTTCTTAAAGACCTGAAATCCTAAAATCACGTCTGGAGCACCTTTGAGATGCTTCGGGTTCGATAGACGTTGATTGGTTGATAGTTAACAATTTCAGTTACCATTCAGCGTGTCTAATATCGTCTTCGCCGCCCTTTTAGTGCGTATTTAACGCTCCCTCGTTCTGGAAGGGAATCTCGTGATTTATGGCGTGTCCTTAACCCTTTCCTTGTTAAAGGTGACTGCAGTCACTCAACGTTGTACGCTCGGTGTGGAGATATAGTCGCTCAACGTTGAACGCTCGCTGTATAGTGACGGTGGCTATGATTTCCCAACGTTGAGCGCTCGCTGTATACTAAGAGTTGCTATAGTGACTCAACGTTGAACGCTCGCTCTACACTATCGATGACTATAATTCCCCAACGTTGAACGCTCGCTCTATACAGTAATGTCTCCACAAGTGTCAGTCCGCAAGGAACCTAAACCTGACACTTGTAGGGTCAGGGACTACGTTTTCGAGCCTCGCGCCCGCCTTTGTAGTTTGCCGAACATAGACAAGGACATCGAATAAAAGATAAGGATGAAACGTGAGTCGAGGCAACCGAGCGATTTAAATACCAACTTTTTTAATTTTACGTCTTTTTATCCCGAAATTTTTCTTAACATATTGATGAGATTTTTCTGATGAAAATGACATCAAACATGACATAATTTGAACAACATTTACTTATTAACACGTTCACTGTCACGCCAGATATTTCACTGTATTGAGATAAAACAGACGCCCTGTATTACATTAAATAGAGTCGGCCTACCGTTTGACTGCCAGTTGGAGAATTGGCCTGCCGTTTGAATGACACTTGTAGAATCGGCCCTACATTTGACCGACACTTGTAGAATCGGCCCTACATTATTTTTTTGCGTGGAGGTAGTCCGACATTAAATTAATTACTCAATAAGTATTAATAAGTAAATGTTGTTCAAATTATATCGTGTTTGATCTCATTTTCATCAGAAAAATCTCACCATGTTAAAAAAAATTTCAGATGAAAAAAAGTAAAATTAAAGAAATTATACTTTTCTATTATGAATTGTCGAGTCGTGAAATCTCGTAAAAGAAACCGAGTAGTGTAGCGTTACACGCTTGACTAACTGCGAGCGAGATAACATAGGCGCACCAATAACGCAGACCTAGGCGTAGGACTATCTCTACTGACACTTGTAGAATCCAAACTGGCTGACACTTGTAGAGACATTACTATCTGTAGTACTATCTGTAGTACTATATAATATTACTATTACTGTAGTACTATCGGTGACTACAATTCCCCAACGTTGAACGCTCGCTCTATACTAAGAGTTACTATAGTCACTCAACGTTGAACGCTCGCTGTACACTAACATTGACCATAATCACCTAATGTCGAGCGCTCGCTGTATACCAACGATGATTACTATAGTCTCCCAACTTTGCACGCTCGCTGTAAGCTAACGATGATTACTACAGTCGCCCAACTTTGAACGTTCGCCGAACTTCGCTGTAATTATACTTGCCTACCAAAATTTCGAGCGTAGCAAAACTTAGGATTTCCAGAGTAACCGATTTACTTCTGCCGAATTTTTATGTTTTATTGTCTCAAGAACTGTGAAAATCACGAAAAAAATTGTATTACTCTTTGTCGCTAAAGTGTGACTCGCGTACACGCGGCCAACTCTGCCGTAGCGAAAGGGTTAAAGGTTAAAAATCGAACAAAGCAATTCTAGTAACTCTTGCCAGAGTATACTTTGACGCATGCAAGCAGTAAACGAAAATTTGTAATTCAAAAATAGCCTTAGCTTGCGATCGTGCCATAAACCGTGCTAAAGAAGACCTAACAATAAGTTGCCGCGTTATCGAGGAAGTTCCGCTAACGAGGCACCGAGTGAACACGCGGTGCTCCTTTAATAATACGTACGCTTGCGTTTATCATTTAATTAACGGGACACAAACACGTCTCCGTTCCTGGATCTAATAAGAAGCCGGAAAGTTCTCGGATTCTCTTTGAAACGAGCGTGAACGAGGCCAACTCTAACAGCGGCCTAATAAACTTTATAATTTCGCATTGTACTCGTTAAACTAGTGCTGCTCCTGAGGAAGATCGAGCGTATCCAGTTTCCACGACGATTTTTCTTCCTTCGAAGCGTCAGAGCTCGAATGACTCTAACAGTTTATCAGACGAGATACTTGCTACTGTACCTTGTATAGCTTACGGTGGAAATTATCGTGATACAGTGGCGTCTTGTTCGATGGGTTAAAAAGCTGCTGGAGAAATTGGAAAGTGTGGGAAGTGGAATAGATAATACGCTAAATTTACTTACAATTCGTTGGCAGAAATGTGTTTAGTCTGCTAAATCTTATTTTAATTAAGAACAGTTAGTTTCATTTATGAATCGGCCATATCAATGACCTAATAAAATAGTAAGTTCCTTTTCATAAATAATTTTAAATCGCCCACATTAAATACTTTATTCCTCAAGAATTAAATAAAGATTGAATAATTTATCGTACGTAACATTCATCGAACAATTCAATTACAATTCATCCAACTCCAAATCAGAATTACGATCAACGAGCTGTACTCACACGTCCCATATCGTACAAACAGAAACTAGCAAATTTTTGTCGAACAATCGGAACGACGTTCCACGACGGTACTTATTGAAAATACGCTCGTTTCGCGGAGGAATAGCATGACAGGACGCGACCGCAGGTATTTTCATTATTGGACATTGGTCGCGGAATCGGAACGGTGACAATTTCGAGGGAAACGACGCAAAGTTCGCATGCTCGGACGGGCGACACGAGCCTTCTCTCTCTCTCTCTCTCTGTTTTCTCTCTGGTGTGCAATTAAAAAGCCCCCGACGCAAAACACCCGTCCCGCAGAGAACTCCTTCAACGCTTTGTCCTCCATCGGAGAATCGCGCTCTCCTATTTTCCCCGCGGTCCCTTTGTCACGCTTTTGCCCCGCGCTTCCGGTCGCGCGCGGAAGCGCGTGCTGCTGGGGTGAGCTTGCGGCACGATCACGATGAACGAGCTTGCCCGAAGAAGTTCCCGGTGAATTCGTGCTCTATTTTAGAGGAAACCGTTAGCTCGACTTGTGACGTAAAATGAGAATTTTTGTGGTTTCAGAAATAATTGGAGAAAATGTAAAGTATTTGTGCTGTTTGTTTGTATTTTGAGTAGCAATTAGTTGTGTTTCAGTCTATTAGATTTTCTGTTGCCTGAAAATAGTAGGTTGATGAATATGAAATGGAAGTTTGAATGCAAATATTTTTTACTTCTTTAACTACTTTGTTTAATAAGAATAATTTATAAAGTTTGAGTTTCTGTGACATTTATGGTGTCGTCTGGTGAACAGCAGATTCCACTAACTGCTGGATCCAACAAACAATATTAATTTTTAATCATTTTTCACATTGTTCAATCATTTTGTAACACAACGGAAAGTAAGTCACACACTTTCTCTCATCGACCATTTTTACAATATTCTATCAATTTTCAATAATTTCAATAATTTAAAGCTTTCATAAAAACACCTAAAATACAAGAACACTCACCAACAATTTTCAAAATACTCACCTTCTCTACCTTTATTCAGCCATTCTCCCCAACTATTTCACCCACTTTCCAGACTCACTTCACCTGGACAATCGAGAGTCAATACTCTGGGACGACGTTAATTTGTCAGCAAACGCGCATCCTCTAGAACACATTAGCCCAACATATGTACGTTCTCTCAGTGGGAATGAAGCTCAGGAGGCTGAGAAGCCTGGTCCGTGAGTGGCCGGTTTAAATAACATTCGAAGCTGAAAGCAAACTAATCCAAGTTTTAGTCGACACACGTAGAAGCAACCTGCAAAGTGGAAACTCGAGGCGCAGAGAGAGAGAGAGAAGTGAGAGAAGCTTCCCGCGGCTGAAAGCAAGCAGGTCAGTGCTAAGCGTCGAACAAAATTGCACCTGAGCAATTGACTGGGAGCACTTAAGGCACGAACCAGTGCCCGTCGAATCCGTGAAGGTGACGTGGCCGATTATCGAGTGCACCTGCTACACTTCGATCGATCTCCTCCATCCCTCCGACTCTTTCTCTGCAATCTTGCTGTCCTTGTTGCCGAACTTTCAAACCACTTTAAATTTCCGCCGAAAATATTTATTACACACCTGCTCTGAAATCTATGACCCTAAGTAGGATCCATCCTTCAGATCTGCACCACGTGAAGAAATTAGCTAAAATGTGGTCTGAAAACTACTTATAAAATTGACAGAAATTAACTTGGAACTCCTTCGAATTTTTTCGAAAAATTTCTGAAATCTCGAGTGAGAATGTTTGAAGGGCAATGGATTTTGAAACTGTTTCAATTTCCTCTAAGATAAAGTTAAAGGACCACATTTCAAATTTATCGAAAATTTAAAATTTCCCGAATATTTCAGATATTTTTCCAAAAGCATTTATTAAATCTTACCCTCAAAGTTTATCTTAAGGAGCAAATCCACCTTCGAATTTAAATCTCTCCGTCGTTCCAAATTAAAAAATAAAAGTTTTCCACTCCCTTTAAATTTATTCAAAAGATATCTAATCCAACGTAAAAAATATCTCACTACTGGAATGGAAACTATATCTATCTACGGTGATATTGTAAAGTAACTCTTTCGAGGTCTCGTTTCAGGTTCACATTTTTACCTTGTCCTCTTCGCCTCCGCCTTTTTCGTGTCTTTTTATCAAAACTGTGTCGTTCCCTCGACACGACCATGATCGTATCTTTCCACGAAATGAAAATTTCCACCCGATGTTAATCGGTCTCGGTCGAGCGGAGCTGATTCCCGACGTCTACCGGCGCGAACTTTTCCACACTTTCGCACACTTTTTCCACTGACTTCTGGTCCGCCCCATACATGGCCCAATTTAACGAAAGTCGTTGTGCGCACACCGAGTAATTTTAGCTTCACGAATTCGTGGATACTATGTGGATTGTCGGAAGAAGGGAAAATCCAGTGGGCGGGAAAATCCGCGATTTCAAATTACCCGGTGATTATTACTAAACGAAAAAAAAAAAGAAAAGAAACGAAAGAATACGAATCTAGAGTGAACATTTTACATATATAATAATCGAAGATTATACAGCGTGAATATTTTGATTATTATACCTATACATAACAATCAAAGATTATAATAATTGTACATATTTCATTTCGTCGAAAAATATGGAAAATTCCAAGTTTTCCTGCGATCAATACGAATTAATATCGAAGAAGAAAATTCGTGAAATCGGTATAAATGATTTTAAAGAACTACCAGAATTTGAAGTTCCAAGTTGTTTCGCAAGTATTGCGAAACGAAGAAGAACGTGTCGCGCTAATTTCGACGAGCCACTCGGTGTGCTCATTTGAAACACAAATCAAGCGGAATAATTGAATGACGAGAGTCGCGCGAAGTTTACTCCGGGGCTATAGCCTTTTAGAATAATATCTCGGATATTTCGCGAATTAAATGTCTACAAAGTATATTACAAACTTCTTCGAATTTATCTTTTAATTAAAGTCTCGTACATCTCGGAAATTATTAATTAAATTAAAAGTTCCCGGACTAAATACGAGATAACTTCAATCTTCCCTGCGTTAAAGTATTCGACGCACCGCGTTCTTTTACCTCTATTTATTCCATCTTTTATGAAAGATCTAATTTTTTATTCCATAACTCGCGAGGATTCCTTATTCATTTTTAAGCATTAAATAACTTTCTTCGCACATTTCAATATTTATTTACGAAAAAGAAAACAAACGTAATTTCCATTATTTTCGATGACAATTTTCATCCAACGCATTCGCTCTCTGAAAAATTATAGCAATTTCGAGTCGATAAATTTTTTCTCATAAAGCGAAGAAAGTCACCGAATTAATTTCTACGGATAACTTACCAACAATCGGTATATATTCTTTCACAGCTGATCCCGTTACTCTCGAGTCTTTCGACTAATTAAATTTTCACGTTAATAAATCAAAGCGAGTTAAATTGAAACGATCGCGGTTCAAAGAACGCTCGTCAATTTTCCGCTTACGAACATCCTTCACTTTCTTCTCATTTTCGTTTCCACCTGTTTTTTTTTTTTTTTTTTTTTTTTTAGCAACAACATAGATTTTCCAGGTGCATCTACGTTGACAATATTTCGACGTTTTTCCATTCGCGAAATTTTCGGCGCTCGTCGAGTGCATTTTTCCTGAATGCATTTTTTCTGTTCAATCTATCGACCCGTACGATTCTTGCGAATATCTCACAACATTTTTCCCGCTTGTTTGTTCGTTGTTAAAAAACAAGCGAGCGCCAAGTTTTTCCCCTTTTTTTTTTTTTTTTTTTTTTTTTTAGCAACAACATAGATTTTCCAGGTGCATCTACGTTGACAATATTTCGACGTTTTTCCATTCGCGAAATTTTCGGCACTCGTCGAGTGCATTTTTCCTGAATGCATTTTTTCTGTTCAATCTATCGACCCGTACGATTCTTGCGAATATCTCACAACATTTTTCCCGCTTGTTTGTTCGTTGTTAAAAAACAAGCGAGCGCCAAGTTAAATTGCGTTCCATTGCACGAAATATTAACAGTTTTAAGTAACTACCACGTGCAGTTTGTTTCGCGAAACGTCCGTGTAACCGAAATGATAAATTCAACGGGTAGTAGAAACAATCAATCGATCAATATTTAGTTTTTTAATTTTATTTCCTCGATGAACAAAAGCTAATTTTACGCTTGATTTATTGCACCGTTATTTGGAAAAAGGGAGTGGAAAAATTTAGGACAGAAAAATATGAAACTAAAAAATATTGAGATAACAAAACTCGAGGTTGTTAACAAACACTATTAATTTCTCCGAATAGAATCCCTCTTCGGTAACTTTATTTCCAACAAGGATTATTAATAGGCACACTGGAAATGATTGCAACGTTAAAGTGAAATTAAACGTAACGTTTATAGAACTCTTGTTTCGTAACTCTTATCACCGGAGTGGCCTGGTTTTGTGAAACATCCGGTATATTCAAAGCATTGAAAACTCCAGCATCCTCGAGGTGGTAAACGACGCTCCTAAGCGCCTGTCCTCGTCGTCCTCGCTTATATAATTTAATTACGCGCCAGTAAATTGCTATAAATTGCTGCACAACTAAATTGCTCTGAACCGTGAAGGGACGGCGATCATTCCGCAAGAAATCCATCCCGCTGCAACGTAATCACTGTGTCAACGATAAAATAATCATTCCAAAGATTGATTACAAGAGCGAAAACTTGTTAAACTATCTCGTTTGCCAATTAAACCTCGAAGGAAATAATCCCTGCAAATGAGAACGGCACCACGGAAGTATTATCGAATTAAGATGATTATTGCGCGGAGTTAATTAACGAATTACCCCTGGTTTAATTAAGTAGAGAAAGGGGTAAAAAAAAATGGAGAAGTAACGAGGCAGGAAAGGGTTGTAAAAAAAGGTATCACTGTGGTGGAACAGTTTTATTACCCGAGACATTAACATATTATAGTGTCGTAAACTAGGTCGTGGCTCGGGCTAAAAGTCCGCCGCCAAAATGTGACTTAAGCATTTGTTCAGCTTTAAGGAAAGTGTGTAGGTACATGTCACAGTCTCGCGAGAAAATTTGTCACCAATCGGAAACGTGAAATTTCTGAGGAAAGAAATATTTCTCAAAGATTGCAGTCTTAACTTGTGACATTCCTTCCGATGGTAAATTTATGTATTGGAAGATATTCTTTCAAATTTTTTACTTGTGACTTTTCTGCAATCTTGAAACGTTGTTTTCTTTTTTTAAATAGCGATATTTTAGTTTAGAATAATTTTAATAGTTAGTAAACGTAGGATACACAGTTTATTTCCAACGTCATTGGTGTGTCAGATTTTCCTCTTTCACACCTCGCAACATTAACTTTTTAACTTTGCCCCTTTTTCGAAGGAACGACTTCAGAAAGAGAATGATCGAAAGCACTAGCCAGGTACGTGGGAATATCAACGTACAATCCCCCAGGGCAAAAGTAATTAACCGAGTGAGTCAATTATATTCCTCGAACACCTCGCGTATAAAACTCTGGCTTTCGACTTTCACGTGCACGAAGAGATTAAGACGGTCTCGTTAAATTATCTCTCTCCGGCCAGGTTTCCGCGAAGATCTCCTTCTGCGATCGTTATTCTTCCCACATTTTATCCCGCCTCTTCTTTCCCCCCGCCGTTTCCCCCCCCCCCCCCCGTCAACCCTCCGTGTTCTCCTACCCTCCTTTCCTTTTTCATTTTTCATTTTCATTATTCTTTGTGGCTAACAAGCTTCCTGCTGGTCCTTTTGAATTTTGATCTCTTTTCATGTAAAATTCTCTCCCACACCCCGGTCTCTCCCCGGTCTCTCCCCGGTCTCTCCCCTCTCTCCCTCTTTCACCG
>NW_017100202.1:1561072-1562665 GCF_001263275.1 Habropoda laboriosa | reverse complement strand
TCTGTCGTCGTCATTTACACGTGATCCTCTTTCACGTTCTCCCATTCTCTCCCTTTCTTTCATTCTACCCTTCTCATTTACCGTCTGAACCCCACGCCGGGCATCCGCCACTCGGCCCCGGTCTCTTTGTCTTCCTCTTTACACGACTGCAGCCGCGATTACGTTTGTTTGCGGTGGCCCGCGAAATTTTACCAGAGCGGCTTCTCTGTTGTACGCCTGTGAAACGGCCATTTTCGGTGCTGCGACCGTCGAGTAACGCGCACTCACGGTGAAACTCACGAGGTCGTTAAACGTTTGAAAAAGGCGGGGAAAAAATTGGGGGAGGATTGCGGATGGAATGGTTCCTTTCTTTTTCGATAAGCGTGTACGGATAGTTCGATAAACCCTGTGTCCACGGTGTAATCAAGCATGCTAATGATTTCGTACGAGATTTGCGTTAATCTAGCCGGTCGTTCCTTCGAATCGCGAACTAATTGCTTCGGTGGACGCGTGTGTATTGCGAATGATAACGAGGAACGTGAGCTAATGTTTGAAAAGTATTCTTCCAAAATTTTACTTTGACATTTTCATAATTGTCCAAGTTTTGTACAGTGGCTTTGGGGATCTCAAAGAGACAGGTTGTTCAAATGTTTCATGATATGACTTTCTGGTGGAATTTTTTAACGATTCTTCAAATAAACTGGGTTAAGTTTTCTACAATTTTTCGTCAGCAGGATTCTTCGACGAATTAATTATCGAAATACGCGCGCTTCTTAAAGCGGGGTTATACTTTCTGTAATTAAATTGAAGAATCTTTTACTTATATTAAGCACTGATATTTCACCTTTCTCGCCCAGGTAATCTTAAGTGCAAAGATTAACATTTCGCTAATGAATGAACTTAGTCGAAAGTAACAGTAACAGATTTCAATCGCAGATAATTCTTCTTTTTCCAAATTATGCAAGATTGTTTGGAAGTTCGAATGTACATTGAATCGATACTGATTGATAATTAGCAGCATTCGGCAAAAAGACGTTCAATCTCTCGTCGATTCAGCTCGCGCGAGAAGACGTCGGAGGTAGCGCGATTCTCGCGAGGATATTCCTTCTCGCGAATCGAATTATCTCGCCTCAACGTTCCCAACTTTCAAGAATCCCTCTCAGCATTCGAGCTGCGAAGAATCCAGCCCCGGCAGAAGGTAATTAGCGAGTCGACGATCGTCAGTGTAACAGAGCAAACTGTGCCAGGTCCATTTTTCTACGGCCACTCGAGATTCGTGGGCCGTTGAAAGCTACTCCCGCCGCTTCCTAAGAATCCCGACGTTTGTTCTCTCCCCAAAATTTGCTCTTTCATTTAAGCCGTATTAACAAGTAAGTTGTAAACACTAAATTCCTATCTTACTTGGAACGTTCATATTTCTTCTGTAGTGTCGCAAAATGTTCGCCTCTGCGTGCGTTATTCTAAGGGACGCGGGAAGAAGGCTGTAAAATAGAAAGCTGGATGCACAAATCAGGCACTTCTACGAGGATTCTCGACAGTGCACGAAGCCCTATCGATGCGTTGGCTGTTTGTAATAGGAAAAATTCAAAAGTGGCGTGAGTATGTGGTGAGAGA
>NW_017100202.1:1489814-1561062 GCF_001263275.1 Habropoda laboriosa | reverse complement strand
GAAGGGAGGGCCTCGTGTAGTACAGGTTTTTGAAAATTTTTCCTGTTCCGTGTTTCCTGACTCGCGTTCAACCCTTGTCGAATTTCATAATTTAGATCAATATTTCCAACGAACCTTCTCTCATTCTTTTGGTAATATCGTTATATCGCCGCTGTAGAATTTCCTCGGATTTTCGTGAAAATGTCTCTCCCTTTCGGCGCGAACTTAAGGGTCTAGGTAAATATTTGTCGGCGAAATTGAATCAAAGCGCGAGTCAAACGAGACAATCACCGGTAAGTCACGGACAAGTTTCTGGATCGTGGTGGGAGGAAGTTGCCGGACGCGGCTCGATTTCCCATGGACCGAAAACCTGATGGGCCACGTTTCGCGCGCAAACAGAACGCGAGAGAAACCACGATGCACCGGGCAGCCCGAACGACTTAACCGAAGTTGCAAACTACGGATTGCACCATTGTGGTTGCCGTCAGCTATACCGATTTAATTGCGAGTAACACACCCCTTCTCGCCACCCTTCCCGACGCCGGAAATTTAATACCAATATGACTCGGCCGATTGCACAAAACCGAGGACGATACGAGCTCCACAATCGTCGCGTTTAGCGTGTCTTTTAATGAATCTCTCCTCTCTCTCTCTCTCTCCCTTCTCTGTTTTCCTTCTTTCGCTTTATCTTTGCCTGGTTATTCCCATTCCTCGCCTGATTGCCTTCTGCTTTTTATTTCTCGTATATTGTGGATTTTCGAAGAGGAAATAATTTTGCTTTCTTCGTTTTGTAATTGTTATTGTAGGTGTGATTATTGTTGGAGAATTTAATTTTGGCAAATTTAGAAATTTTGGGAATGTACCTCTTTGGAAATTTTAACGGAAATACTCGTAAATCGTTATTCAGTTATTCTGGATTTTTAATAATTATTAAGGTAGAATTATTAGGTGAGAAAAATTGAGCGAGGGTAGGTTTAACGATAAATCGAATATGATTTGTATAGACCTTTGAATTAACCCGTGAAAAAAAGAGAGAGGGATATAGTTCCTACAAATTTTTGCCCGGTCTCTTTCTTGGACCATCCAATTTCTCCTGAATTATTACTTATCGACAACCTCTCATTCTCAAGAGATAATATCATCTTTCATCTTTTTGCAATAGGTTTTCATTTCATTCCGCTGTGTCCACCTTCATTTTCTATCATCCCTCCTCCCTAATCTCGTTTGCTCTTTTTCAATGAGAAAAGACATCACCGTGAAAAAAGCTGGATCGATGTTCGAGGAATTGGTTTCGAAGCTCGGTTCAAATTCTGCTCGGGGAATTACGGAGTTTAGCGTAAAGAGACAATTTAATGGACACGATTATTAATATAATCGATTGTTCAACGAAAAACCTTCAAACCGTTGTGCAACTACCTAATTAATCTTCTACTTCAATCTCAACCGAACTAACATTTAAATTTAGAAAAATCGATTCGAGTAGAGAAACTTAATTTCAGAATGACAAAACAGAGAATCATCCCTGAACGAAACTTAATTCAAAACTACCTAATTAATTCTACTCTACTTCAACCTCAACAAAACTGACATTTAAATTTAGAAAAATCGATTCAAGTGAAGAAACTTAATTTCGGAATTTCAAAACAGAGAATCATCCCTGAACGAAACTTAATTCAAAGCTACTCAAAGAGAAACGAGAAATTTACTTAAAACACTTTGTCACTTTGACACGAATGCAATATTCCTAAACAAAAAAGAAAACACCGTTAATAAACAATAAATTGCTTCGTCAACAGAAGAATCCAGAAAATCCCATTTATCCGGAAAAATCAGTGCAGCCGTGGAGATAATTCCTCGCGAGCCAGCAATGGCATCTGATCTCAATTGGAGATCCTTAAGGTGTCCCCCTATATGGGGCGAGCGTATCGCGTTCCAATAGGCCAGCCCGTTTCTCTGTAACAGTGTCCTGGCCCGGGGTGTTTGGCAATTGCTGATTTTCGATTGCCCGACTCCCACACGGAGATATACAACGGCCGTGCATTCCATTATCGCGTAACAACGCGCGCCACAATCGCCAGTTTCTGTTTGCCTCTTTGTGCGTGTGTCCGTGCACACGTATCCTTGTTGGAACGCCAAACACTCGCGTAAACACGATTTCTCTGCAGGACCAGGCTAAACCGCGTCGTCTGCAAATTGAATTATCGTAAGATATTGCCGAAGATCGTTCGTAATCACGAACGACGATGACGAACATCGAGCTTCAGTGATGCAGGTCAACGATACGTCAGACGTGTCTTGTTGTACTACTGCAGAAAGTAATTTCATGGAATGTCTTGACTGTATCTGTAATGCAATTGTATTTACGTTGTAGTTTGTTGTGAAAGAAGGTTAGGTTAGATGTTAGGTAGTGATTATGTCGGTTGTTTTCATTTTCAGGGGAATTAGAGCATTTTTTTCGCAGTGGTTGTTGGAATTGAACAATTTAAGGTACAGAGCGGTGGAGAATATTTTTTTTGACAAACTCATGTTGTGAAATTTGTATTGTTGTTTGGAATACAAGGATGTGTAGTGCGTGTCGACATTTTTGCAAAGATTGTAGCAACATTCGCGAGATTTTAAGTCTTCCTGCGCCTTCTGAGACAGACAGATCTTCTTCTTTTTAAATATCTTTTTAAGTACGACATTAAACGCCTTCAATTGATTTCTACCTCTCGATACTTTTATTATCTGCATCATTGTCCGCTTAATTTATTTGCAATTACTTGACATTCTCTGAAACTCACAGAGTTAGGCACGATTTCACTCTTGCACTGTACACACCTCTTCCATTCTCCCTCTTGTTCGCGCTTTATACCCAATATTCGTCGAATGATATTCGTTTTCATTGCATCACGGTTTTACTACATTTTTATAAGTTCCTAAAAAAAAAAAACGAAGCAAATTTGCAATGCAAATTGTTCAAACATTACAGCACACCTACCCAACGCAAAACAACCGTGACGTTAAAAAATTGACGCTGAACACGCGCACATTCGTAGGTAGCACGGTAAAACTGGAGTTTTGAAAAATTAGCGAAGAGAGGGAGGATACAAAGGGCGTGTGTGTACGGCGCAACGTTCCGAAAATTATTCAAATCTGATAAAACACCGAACCCATAAACTTGAACCATACCAATTACGTGATATCCCGCAGATACGCGTTAGCCACGCAGCCAGGAATTTAATCTCTCTGCGCGGGGCGAACGAAAATTTCGCCTAAAATTCGCTCCTCGATCTCTTCCGCGTACCTCCTATCCCCGGGAACGAAGCAAAGTCCTCGTCGGAAAGGAACAACCCCGTGTAACGATCGAATAGAAAAGGCGGGAAAAAATCTGCCGTTCAAAAAGAGGTGAGAAATAAAAACGGAGGGAAAGAATGATATCGTAAAGGGGGATGAAGTCGTGGAGGAAACGGTTGAAAAAATCGCGAACGAATTACTCCGGCGAAATTATCGCGGCTACATCGATGGGAAAATTGCCGGGGCTCGATGAAACGTTAAATCGTAACGTTTAACGGGCGGCGTGTACACGGGGACGGCGTGTATCGTTGCGAAAGTATCGAATTCGCGATAAAAATGTGAACGCTTCAAAGGGAACTTTATTTCACTGCGAAACTCGATACCGACCTACATTTCGTCCGCAATATTTTCTTTTTTTCTTCTTTCTTTCTGTATTTTTTTTCCTCTTTTCTCTTGTTTCCTTCTCCCGTTTCTTTTTTTTTTTTTTTTTTTTTTTTTTTGGTCTTTTATTTGTTCGCCCTCTTGTTGGACTTTTCTTCTTTTTTTCCTACTGTGAACGGTGTCTGGAACCGGTCACCCGGAAAAATTCATAGATTTTTATCGGCGCGCGGTGGTAGTAGTCATGCAACTATCGATTCGAATGACGGCGGCGACGACGAACGGCCCGCATCGATTTGTGTGTCCTTTCTGTCTGACAACGATCGCTCACCGGTTCTCGAAGCCGGCGGAAAATCAACGGCGAGGGGGAGAAAGGATCAAAGAGCTGGAACGAAGGAGCCGGACCGTGTTTGATCGTCGTTTGAATTAAAGATGACCGCCGCACCACTACCTCCTGCTCCCGTGCGGTTCGTTAAAGTACACCGCACGTATCGGGCCGATCGTAATCTTTTCTCCCCGTGCCTGCCAGCCCTTCGATCACGCTAATCAATACTCCCAACGTGTAAACTTTTTTTCGGACGGTATGATAAACTTCCTCGTGCGTATCGATGCCTCTGGGAACCTCGGTTTCCTGTGTACCGGGTGTCTCTGGTGTGAGAACCATTCTTTATTTTTTCAACGATATCAGAAATTGCATGTTTTGACAGACACGCAATTTCAGTGGTTTTTGTTGGATTTGGGCAATATACTGAAATGTGGTATTTCAATTGTGAAAGTATTCTTTGTTTTGTACAAGAGGAAGGCACACTACAGAAGAAAATGCATGCGTTCACCCATACTAAACAGATGGTTACTATATGTATCAACCTGTGTTAGTATGTTGATCATTTTTGCTGTGCCACTACATCATCACTTCTCCTAATACAGTAAATTCTCCACAAGTGTCAGCCCGCAAGGTACCTAAACCTGACACTTGTAGAGTCAGGGACTACGTAGGCAAGTACAGCGAATAAAAGATAAGGATGAAAGGTGAGTGTCTCCACAAGTGTCAGCCCGCAAGGTACCTAAACCTGACACTTGTAGAGTCAGGGACTACGTAGACAAGTACAGCGAATAAAAGATAAGGATGAAAGGTGAGTGGAGGCAACCAAGCGATTTAAATACCAACTTTTTTAATTTTACGTTTTTTTATCCCGAAATTTTTCTAAGAAGAAAAGGAACGCACACTTTGACAAATTCCGGCGAATTCACTTTCCCGATATCGTAGTTCGCCTTCGAAAATATTTATCAGATAGAGAACGATTCCTTGATCTCACTTGTTCCGTTTTTATCTCGGACCATTCAATTTCGAGGCTTATCTTAAGCGACTTGCACAACGAATGGCAACGGAGGAAATCGGAAACGTACAACGGTGTAATCCTCTAGAAATAAACAGAGGATACGGAGGAAGTTTGTGCGGAATTTCGTTAAGGAACTTTCGCAAATTCCTCCCAATCAAAAACTACCGAGGTTAAAGAAAGGGCTTTGCGACAATGGAATCTCGCGGAGTCGAACGTAAAACTTCTTCGAGATTCTCCTCGTTCGTGTTATCCACCAACTGTACCATCGCTGGTATGCTAAAAATAATTTTCACTGGTTTGTTGCTTTGTCGTTTAATCGAGGAAAATTTTAATAACGAATTAACCCTTTCTGGCGCCAATATAGTGACGTTCGTAATATATATCATAACTTCGTTCAAGTCTCGTTTATATTCGAATAAAACGAATTAACAGAAGAAATTAGAATAGACAATTTCGCGAAGATTTCAAATTTCTTTCTTTTCGAAAGTTTCATTGCAAAAATTAGAAGTGAAAAATGACGTCAAAGGGTTAAATTAATCGTCGAGAAAAATGTATGATTCTCTTCAATTTTGAATAGCGGCAAGCTTAAATCCTAAGAGAACTTTATTTTCTTAAAAATTGATCCAGATAGTCTGAGTTCACGAGTAACAATCACGGTAACACCGATCTTATACTGAAAAACAGTTTAATTCGATGATTTCAAACTGACAGGCATTTTTAAATCAGACTCGTAGTACAGATTCTAATCGAAACGAGACAAAAACAGTTAGCTTCTCTTAGCTAATACAGTACTAAAGTGAGCAACTAACTCTTAAATGCATAATCATCAAATATAAATGATAAATCAAAGTGTTACGTAAACCACTAAATACAGTATATAACTATAAAAAAATTACTTTAAATTACATAAAATCATGCACGCTCGAAAATCGAAAAGAAGAAGACGCTGCGCAACCACTATAGAAAACCGTGAATCTACTTGGCCCATGCTAGACATACACTACCGGCCGAAAATTTAGAATCACCTGCCAATTTATATTAATATTGAATCTGCTGCTAATTCTTTATTGATTTGAAATTGATGTTGTGGAGATCAATAGCACTTTGCCTCGTTTCGATTGATTTGAATGATAAAATGCTAACTTTTTTGGGCGTATTTTTGTGCAACTTGCAATGCACAGTGATTCCAAACATTTGGCCGGTAGTGTATATCAAAAGGAAGCATAAATCTACCGTGAGCCGTCTTTTAAGTATTGACACCTGACAACAAGCAACGCTGATTAATTTCACCTGTACTTGACGGCGTATTGAAGAAAAAAAGACCGAGGCCGAGCAGCATTCTTGTGGAAAATATTTCCATGCGCGTCTCGTAATTTAGCAAGGTGAAGGAAAAGGGAGGAAGAAGCTCCAGCAGGCAGACAGCAGCAGCAGCATCATAGTCCTACGTGTATTATTCACGAGGATGTTCGATCCTCTTTTTAACCCGGTAGCCGGTGCTGCTCGCCGTCCGAACTCCTCCGGATGCAAACATTCTCACAACCACGCACCAAGAGTGGTGTATGGCAAGATTTATGAACGTAGGAGGTCCTTAAGAGAATTACCTTTGCAGGTGGCATGGCTGGGAAGAAGGCACTTCCTTTTAAAGGACCCCGATACGAGCCACGAAGGAAGATTCCTTGACAAACGCGCTAAAAAGGATTACCTTCTCCTCCTGTGAAAGAGCTCTATACAAAACTGCGCCGTTAAGCCACTCGAATCGACGTCCTTCCCTTGATAAACGACCCACCCGGTTGGCATTACACACGTACATTAGCGGGATCGTTCTTGGATACGATGAAACACTCTAACAGGGTACATCTGCTGCTGTTTGAATTCGCGAAATGCTGAATGGAACTTTATTCGAAATTTATGCACCGCGTTTTTGTTTGTTCTTTTTAAGTTTCTTTTCGGGTTTGGGGATTATTGTCGTGTGTTGACGTAGACAGTGTTATGGATAATATGTTTATTGATAAAATTTGGAAAATAATGCGAATTATTTTAAAAATTATAGTTGGAGTTTCTTAAGATACTTAAGTTAGACCAGGTTTACGATACGGACGCGACTCTCTGCTATTTTTGAGATTAAGGTTTGAATACGCGTTTAATGTTTTCGTTCGTTAATTATTCCTTATTGTCGGTGTAGGTATTTTGGGACGGTTTATGGCTTGGCCTGCGCCTCTTGGCGAGTGACAAACACCAGACCCGGGTACCCATCGGTTCGGCCCAGCGAGATCTTTGCCATTCGACGAGAGTCTTTATGGCTTGGCCTGCGCCTCTTGGCGAGTGACAAACACCAGACCCGGGTACCCATCGGTTCAGCCCAGCGAGATCTTTGCCGGTTCTTAGCTTCGGTAATAGACCTTTGTCCTTTGATGAATAATATTGCATTCTTTAAATTGCATGGAGAACATTGTGATTCAATTAGAAATGAATTATATTAATAATAAAAAATTCAGGATACAAAATTGCCCTTTGGTGAATAATATTGCATTCTTCATATTCAATGGAGAACATTGTGATTTAATTTCACTCATCATTGTCGCTAATTGTGATTCTTTAAATTATGTTACGAAGACACTGTATTTCCAGCGAAATTTTCTTTAAACAAGAATCACTGACCTTATTTCCCACCAGCACAAAATTTCTCTTAAATCTATTCGCAATTTTTCTTGGTAACACGAAAATTTCTCACAAGAGAAACTTGTCCAATCGAAGCTCCGATAAATATACCAAATAACTTAATTACCTATCATCTCGCCCATTTCGTCCGCAACAGAGTAACCTTCGATCTTGAAAAATTCATGGAACACTCGTGAAAATTCGCGTATTCCACCGCAAGAAGGATCCGTGCTGGCAGTTTTCGTTTAAGCACCAGCAGACGTCGAACTCTTTGTACCGCAATGTGTACTCCGAAGTTCACCAGCTGTCGTCTACTTCGGTTCGTTCTGCCTTATTTATAAGACACCCGTGCGCCACTCGTTCACAAGAAGTGGATCCCAAGCGAGGAGACGGAGGACAAATCCAGCCTGATTACGAATTGAAGATGCACCGCCGATCGAGAGGAGAGAGAGGTTTGCTCAGGCTCTTTCATTCCGTTGAACCGCCCTCGGGCGAATACGCCGCACAGTAGGTTGAATGGCCAACAGGAAGATCCTGAAGAGATGATCGACAGTTATTCTGCATGTCGCGTATTCGATAAGCCACTTGGAACCGCCTTCGACCGCCTGTTGAAGGATTAATACGGTATAGTTAACCACTGACTGCGACGTTCTTTGTTGACGTTGATAAGAATCGAAGTGGAAGGTTAAGTTGCAGTTCCTTTGAGAATTTATTATGGAAGACAGTGAAAAGCATACCTTTGTAAGTTAGCAACTTACTAATTTAATAAACATATCGGTACGTAAATTAAACTATAGTTATAAAACCTCAGACCTCGCTATGTGTCGTTGAAACTACGTGAAAAATTTCAGGAATCATGAACTCTCTCGATATTTCCTCTGCACTCTTAAAAACACCAATCGATGCCTAATCGATTTCGTTCAGTTCACATTGTAACGACGTAAAGCCTATTACCAGAGCAAAAGGTAGTTGAATTTACCCGAAGTGGAACCTAAATCCAGAAGCTTCCACAGAAATAGACACACCTTAATTACTCCCACTTAACAAAAACTAGCTCACATCGATCTGCCTACCATCTCGAGAATGAGCTCCCGCGTTAATTATTTACGTCTACAGTGAAATCTTCTATTTGCCAGGGACCACCGCGAGCCCATCCTCCCAGCTAATCTAATACACCGGCAACCGTTAACACGCCAGGAACCCGCAACCGCAACACCTATTCCCCAAGGCGCATAAATCCAGACCTAAGGACACATGTTTCACCTTAACAACGTTCTTCAACTTGAAGACAGAAACAGACAAAGAAAACGAGCGTGTCTGGGTCGCAACTTTCCAAGTGAACCAACTATACCAGTAGAAGGAGGGAGGAGGATCCACCAGGGGAAAAGGAGTGGGCCTAGTTATCCGTTGATGGTCGTACAGCGATTAAATATGCATGACCAACCGCCAGTGGACCGAAGGAAGCGAGGAATTGTAAATCAGCGGAGGGTCGATGCGCAACTTCCTGGGAAAAGTAACTGAAAACAAATAGACCTGCGAGGTCTGGCTATCTATGTGTCTCTCTCTCTCTCTCTGTCTGTGTATACACGTACACCATGTAACGGTTGGAGTATCCGTGACCGATGGGTGTGCTGGTGTTTGCATGGGAATCGTTGCTCGGGGTGCCAGCACCCGGGAACACGCCAACTGCGACACTTCCGTGGAACTTTCTAACGAACCGACCGGGAGAGTTTGCAGCGCTATCGATGTAAATCAGGGTCGACGTTATAATTTAATCCAGCGGGACGCGACGATGGCCTCGTCTATCGGTGTCGAAGCGGAAATTCCACGACTAGGTCCTCTGCGCGTTCCCCGCGGATCACCGGCGATCGATAGATTTTCGTGGCGTCGTTAAGCGATTCCCGCGACACGAAACTCTACGTGGACCACCGCCGCCGCCACTCTGCGGAGAACGCTTCCGGCGCGGCGCGGAGCGGAGCCGGTCGATGACTCGTTAAACGCGACTGCGGCCCTCGGTTAATTTTGGTTTTCGCTGATTGATGGAAATTCGCGACGCGGCGCGTTTGCGCCCCGACGAATTTTCCGATCAAATCCCCCGAACCTGGCGAATTTCTGATTGATCGAACGACCCGTTTCCGTGGTTCATGCTGCTTTTGCCGGGGACGTTGTTGATGATGTTTGCGGTGGAAATTTTCGGCTAGGCTATTGTGCGAGGTTATTGATATCGGGAAATATTGCTTTGGAAAATTGAGGTTGGGATTTGTTTTGTGTATTAGGTCATCGTAAGCGTTCGTGTCGAGTTTTATTATTTAAGTCGATATTTCTAACGACTCTTTGAATTTGAGAGGAGAAACGTGAGCGCCTTCTTATTCCACAATGTTTTCTAATTTCCTTCGATTTTCATTCTAATATTTTTCACTTTCGGCACGAAATTATGGGATGGTATAACACTTGCAATGGCGATTCTGAAAAATCTGAAAAATCATTCTCCGGTGATTGGAAAAATGATGGAAATTGAGATAATTCTGGAGATCGAAATTTTTAAAATTTTGTTCCAGACATCAGTCTTTAAATCAAACTTAAATTTAACTATTAAATCACTTTTAATTGTCCTCCTTTAGTCCTCCTTCAGCCCACTGATTTTACTCAAAAAGTGAAAATTTCCACATTCACGATGAAGAAAGTCAATATAATCAAACTTGGACGTAACATTTCAAAGCACGAATTCAAAACTAACCTGCCATCTCCTACGAAACGAAGGATAATTCAATGTACGTGTAATAAATGAGGTAGCGTCGAATATCTGTGTCACGAATTCAGCGCCAGAAGCACTCTGTTGTATTCCCTCCATTGTTTATTTATGTCCACATTTGTTGACACGTACCGATATTCCTTCAACCGCGCAGCATATCGTTGAGTTGAACATTTCAGATTGATGGCTGCAATAACTTCGATATCTGCGCGCGAAATATCGAAATCAAATGTCCAATAAAACGTTGGTCATCGGCCTGTGTAAAAACCGGGAAAGATAAACGATAGCAGAGGAGGTGAATCGAATGCGTCTCGGAGCCCCGAGAGCTATCGACGATATGCTCGAGAGTGGTAAGAAACCTTCTAACGAGCCCGGTAAGATGCTCGATCGCCGTTTAACCCTTCCGTCGTAGCAAGGTCTGCGGGGAAATTCGCGGGAAAAAGGGGATCGACGAATTTTCGCGTATCTCGCGAGAACAATTTCGCCAGTTTCGTCTCCTGTCCCACCGGAGGATCGTAAATAAAGCTCGTACACGTCTCTACATACACACGTTACATATTGCGTGTAATATCTGGCATGCTCGACGAAACGTGGGAATTAAAAAAAGTTTTTAGCAAAAATAAATACTTCGCGGAACCGTGAAAAAGTGTTGACAATACGCCCGGTATTTTTCTATATTTTCGTTTCGGTACTCACATTTGCGACGGTCGTCTGTCACCAACGGGATTTTAATGTTCGTTTTATTGTTATTTATACGTGGAAACATTGTGTACGCGTAAGGAGAAATGTTTACAAAATCGGTGAAACGTGTGTATTTCTCCCGGTTTTGTTATATCGTTGGGAATAACAGAGCAATGAAACCTCTGTCGAATGCACGTGTAGAACGAAATCAATCTGGTTTAGGTCTGATTTAATCAACCCATGCAAATCAGACCACGTTCGTATTCTACTTGTTGTATCATTCGTGTCCTTCTATTCCACTTGCCTGCCTCAAGGGGATGCTATTCCCCTTGCACAACTAAATACAGTTTCTATTTGGCGGTATAGAAAGGGGTCTATTCCACTTGCCTGATCTGATACAACCCTTTACAGCGCAGAATTTCTACACGGTCAGATTTTGTTCGATCAGATAGAATCCTGTTCTACAAGCTGGTTACTGGAACTTTCATTTCTTCCCTTAGAGATGTTTCTACCTCGAAGATAGGGCAGCCTGCTCTTTGCGAATATTAAATTCTTCGAGTAGAATTTTGAGGAAATTCAAGTTGCCGCTTCGTAAAGTTTCACTTTGTTTGATAATTCTAATCGCTACCAAATTCGTCTAATTTTTCTTGGTTATTCAATTATCGACGTAGAAATGAATGCACAAAGGTAGCTTCTTTTACGCGAATCTAGCATGCGAGTATCTTAAGGGTTCTTCCTACTGTGACGGGTTGAAAAAATTTACTCGTTTCGCATTTTCTTATAGTTTAATATTTCGAAAATATGTCCATGGAGATTCAGAGCTTAATTATCAGAATTGACAGAGATATGTGTAGGATGTGAACAGGGAGAAGGGAGCAACAACGGGTCAACGTTGTAAGATTTGATAAGGAAAATAGAAAAGCAAAATAAAAAATACAAACGACTCGGTGGCCACTTAACGACTGCCTCTTTCGCTCGTCTCGCTCCTCGATCGACACACGCACGGACGTCGTTTTCCGGTAGCTTTTGTCTAGCTACCGCTGCGCTAGACCGCCCCACATATATGCCTTCTAAGAAAGCGGTTTCATAATATTCCATTTCTTTATTTTTCAATATTCTTTTATTTATCACGTCAGCCACCATTCTGAAGGATATTTTTCAATTCGCTCTCTTCACGGTGGTCCTATTTTCCAACAAATGCATATTTTCACATCTAAAAAATATTTTTCTACTCTCAAAAGATGACAGAATAAACACACAAATTTGCAGAAGGACACGTGTAGCACTTGCATCGTTTCAAATTTCCAAAAAATTAAGTTTCTGTCAGCCGTCGCAGTAGAAAGATCCCTTAAAGACCAGCACAACGTTCGTTCCCTTCGTTACAATCTTAGTTCCTCGGGTACGCCGTTTATGAACCGTTATTGAAGAAGAGTGAGCACAAAGTGACCCTCTGTTGACTCTTCGAGCGAGGAGAATCGGAGTTATAAGCTACCAAAGTCCCGCGATGGCCATTCGCGCAAAACAATACGACAGTAGCAGAGGTGGAAGATGGTGAAACATTATTTAAATATTGAAACACAGCGACGAGAGAGGGGTGGGAGCTGAGAACTGTTGAAGTTCTTGCGGTCGGTCCATCGTCAAGAGAGAATAGAAGAAGTTTTTCCACGGTATCCCGAACGGGGTGGCTTTCAAGATCGACTTTTCGAACGAGACCTCGTAACCCCCTTAAAACTTCTCGACCTCGCAGATTTCGCCCCCCCTTCTCCACCTCGTACCTTTTCACCTCTATTTTCTTCCCCGTCGTCCCCGTCACGTGTTCGTAACGTTGTGCCTTTTATTTCCTCCACATCTCAGTCAGCTTTTCGACCGTCTATTCCCTGTTAGAATTTCTAATTACCAGTTGCTGCGTTGTCCGAGAAAATCTCCATTGTCGAGATTAACACGTTTCGTTATCACAGTTCTACTGAAGTATCGTCTCTTATCTTTCGAATTATTTTGATTCACATTCTGAATATCTGTATTTTTGTCAGGTTTTTATTTTGTTCAACAACACACCTGGTTTTCATTAAATACTCGAACTGGGCATATTTTGAATTGTTTTGAGAATTTGTGTGTCACATACAATGTGACGATTGGTAGTGAACGTGAATCTGGGTAGGAAAGTGATAGAGGATAGGCGGAAAAGGAAAGGTTAGAGCGTTTCGGCCTGGACCTCCTAGTAAGGCTTTTTAGGAGACCCGTGCCTTAGACGCGGGAGGGACTGGAAGGACTAAGGTCAGAAAGTGTATATATACAAATAGGAGCCTTTATGAGGACTAGCGAGAACCTGTGGTTAGTCCGTCCCTCTGGTGGTAGAGCGTAGGAAGGTCGCTACAAACGTATTAATCAGTTTATTCTTGTATTAAGTCGTCCTATAAGTTCGTGTCGGATTTTATAACTCGGAAGAAAATTTCCAATAAATCGTTAAATTTGATATAATGAAACAAGCTACTTTTTTTTTTTTTTTTTGATAGACCATTATGTCACCACTACAGATTCACTAAAATATTTTTGTCTTTCGGCACGAACTTATGGGACGTCCTAACAGAATACTCTGTATACAGTAAAACCAAAATAATTTTTTGATTTAACACCTGAAATGAATACCTGAAAAAATAGGTGTACCAAGGAGCTTTCCACAGTGTATCCGAGTTTCTTCACCCCCTCGAAGCGCGATCATTTTCCAAGTTTCCCGGAGAAAGAGATTCTCAGCAGGTGAGATAGTAAAGCAATTGAGAAAGAGCAATTAGAGCTGGTCGGAAGAAAAGGCTCGTCCCACTTTCTTTTCCCCCGTGGAATCATCGTTGAGCCCGTAGAAGCACGGGAACGTGGCCACTCGTTATTAGAAAATCGTCCTCCATTAACATGGACACCCGATCTGCGAAATCTAGCACTGGGAACGGTTAATCGCCTCGTTTCTGCGACTCTGCCAACCCTCACCCCTTCAAATCCGCGTTTTCTCCCTATTTCCTCGCCTTCTTCCCCGTTATTATCTTCGCATTTCCTTTCCACCCGTTTCCTTCCATTTACCTTTTTCCTCATTTTTTTCCTTTTTCCCCCGTTTATCGATCGCCGATGTTTCTCGTTGTCTTCTTTTCTCTTTTTCTCTCTCTCTCTACGACTGTACTATCCGCATTTTACCCTCGCCAATCGTTTTTACCCTGTACTTTACGTCTTTGTTTTTTAGCCTGTTTCTTTAAATGCATTCTCCCTCCTCGATCTCTTTCCTATCTACACCATAATATTTTCTAGTACCCAACTAACCCTGACTTTTACGCCTCGCTATTTGACTCCTATCTCCGTCAGTCTGTTTTCTTTTATTCGCTGAAAATACTGCTTGTTCCTCGGCGTCTCTTTATCCCACGTTTACTCTTTGCTCTACTTCGTGGATTCACTTTGGTGTATCTTCTTTATGCTCCAGGTTTATCTTTTCCCTTCGCCGTTCTTCGAATCTACTCCGCATACTTTAATCTGGTCTATTATCTTCCTCGGTATCAATTCCGAGTAAATGTTTCAGTTGGAAATCTCGATAGTTGCTCCAAGTTTTGTGTTGTACTTTAATGTTAGTCTGTAATTTGTCAAGCTCGAATGGAGAGAATTTGAGGGTTTCTTGTTACATTGGAGTTTAGGTAATTGATCGTTTCGTGGAGATAAATAATTCCTTTAATTGTTTGGACAATTTATTATTTTCGAGGTTGGAAAATACTATTTAACTCGGGAACAATAGCTTCTGGCACATAATCTCTGAACTTAAGTGTCTAATCTCATATTACCTTACTTTACTTTACCCATCAAAATCCCACTTTACACTTAAACTACAAAAGTATGAAAAAAGAAAACGGACCAAAAATTCTCTTCACAGAAAAAATATAAATGATCACAACAAATAGCCCATATTTTCACCGAAAATTACCACTAACAAATCAACATTTTCCCCTTATTTACACGTTCCTTTCCCTTCTTCTACCCTTCGTTCCTCGTTTCACTGTAGCCCCTTCATTCCCAGCGAGGCGCAACTTTTATTTCCGCTTCTATTAACCCGAACACCTCTCCCCGTTTCTTCTTGTCGTTGGCAGCGGCCACGAGGGCCGATTGAATAATTAAGTCCCGCCACTTAATTCGAACGAACGGCCGCGAGCTTCCGACGGATCGGCGCGTTTTCAAGGAACTGCTCGAGAATAGCACACTTTTTTCCTTTTTCTTTTTAAGAAATCTTCCAAAGACACATGTGAAACTATTAAAAATCACACTTTATCTTGGTTGAATTGAGTCTGCTCTAATTGCGAATTACACGAGGGTTATCTGACCTCGAAATACACGGTGTAACGAGTAGTCGACGAACAGAGAGATTTCGAGAGTATCACGCGGATTAGAAGCATCCCGGAAGCTTCCACGAAAAGGATAATGGTCATCGGGAGACGGATACTCCTGCTTCTCTGTTTTCCCCCCGATTACTTTACACTGGAAAGAAACAGCTAATATTTACCGATAAGTAATGTCGAATGAATAAACGCGAGAATTTGGCTGTATTACGAGATAATTTGAAAAGTGTCTAATTAAGCGTGAACTGATAAACGTTAAATGCATCTCGGACTATATACGAAGAGTGAAAACGGAGAAAGAGCGAGGGAAGAATAAAGGGATTGATTTGCAAGTGATTGAAGGAGTGTTGAAAATTTTAATGGTCCTCGCGTTTCAAGGGGGAAAAACTTGGAGCAGCTTCCTTTTATTCTTGCCCAGACCTTCCCGCTAACTAATCCACGCGATAATTGTTCGCTTTAAGGAACTTCCTTTTGATGAATTTGGCTAGGAATGGGCCACTCGTCTGTCTGCCTTTCTCCGGAGTTTTTATTGCTTGTCGACACTTAGGCGGAGCAGCTACCATTTCGCGAGCGAGCGAAAATGGAAGATGAGAAATGGACCGAGGAACGGTGGTATGAAAACGAAAGCATGAATGAGGTGAGGCTGAAAAATAATGGCAGAAAAGGAGAGAAACGAGGGAAAATAGAACGAGCAAGAGAAGAAGGACGAAGTAAAAGAGAAACACCTGTCCCAGTTTCTGAAATCTTCCATTGCCTGTCCTCCATTTTGTTTAATAATCTACTTTATATTTGCTATATGTTTTATTCCTGTGTGAGTTCAGGTTGCAAATTAATCGAGGTGTGGGACACGGTTGCAGTAGCAGGAAAAGAACTTTTATATCGTTGAACGGTGATTTTTAAGTATCAAGATACTTTTATTTCACTGTTCATCTTTGAAACACGAATGCACACATTGTTGCAGTCTCTATTCTCGAATGCAACGTCGATGGAAGCACTATTTCGAATGCAAAACATTGTTGTACGCGTTACTTTTGAATGCAACATTGCTTGAAGCGTTATATTTGAACGCAAACATTGTTGGAATTTCTATTTCTGACTGCAACATTATTAGGGGCGTTATCTTGAACGCAAACATTATTACAAGCACTACGCTTGAATGTAACATTGTTACAAGTGCCATTCTCGCTTGTAACATCGTTAATTCGTATTATTTTCAAATGCACATTGCGGCAAACGTGTTATCAAGTTTGCAACATTGTTGTCGGGAATCGTTCTCTAAAAACGCACATTGTTGCGCGGGGCACCGTTTTGCAACCTTGTTGCCGCGGGACGCTCCCGAAAATTGCACATTGTTGCAAAACGCGTTATCGGGTTTGCAACTTTGTTGTCCCGAAAATTGCACATTGTTGCACGACGCCCCGTTTTGCAACATTGTGCATTTTCGTGAGCAATTCTTGGCAACAAAGTTGCAATCGCGATCTCTCTTTTTTGCAACTTTGTTGCTGCGACACGCTCCCGAAAATTGCACATTGTTGCAATACGCGTTATCGGGTTTGCAACTTTGTTGTCCCGAAATTTGCACATTGTTGCACGACGCCCCGTTTTGCAACATTGTGCATTTTCGGGAGCAATTCTGGGCAACAAAGTTGCAATCGCGATCTCTCTTTTTTGCAACTTTGTTGCTGCGACACGCTCCCGAAAATTGCACATTGTTGCAATACGCGTTATCGGGTTTGCAACTTTGTTGTCCCGAAATTTGCACATTGTTGCACGACGCCCCGTTTTGCAACATTGTGCATTTTCGGGAGCAATTCTGATTTTCGGGAGCGACTCGCGGCAACAAAGTTGCAAACGGGGAGATCGCGCTTGCAACTTTGTTGTCAAGAATCGCTCCCGAAAATTGCACAATGTTGCAAACGCGTAATAGGGGTTGCAACTTTGTTGCCGGGAACCGCTCCCGAAAATGCACAATGTTGCAAAACGGGGCGTCGTGCAACAATGTGCAATTTTCGGGACAACAAAGTTGCAAATCCGATAACACGTTTGCAACAATGTGCAATTTTCCGGAGAGCGCGTTTGCAACTTTGTTGTCGGGAGTTGCTCCCGAAAAAAGCACAAAGTTGCAAGACGCGCCGTTTTGCAACAATGTGCATTTTTAGTGAGCGTGTCGCGACAACAAAGTTGCAAATCCGATAACGCGTTTGCAACAATGTGCAATTTTCGGGAGCGACACGGGGTAACAAAGTTGCAACTCCGACAGCGCGTTTGAGTATTGTGGCTCGCTCGGGCTCTCGAAAAGACGTACATTGTTGCAAACGTGATTTCTCGGTTTTGCAACTTTGTGTAATGCGTTATTTTTGAAACGCACGTATTTCCGTTTGTAACGCTGTACGACATGCAAAACACTGTTGTGTGCAGTACTTTGTACGGAAAACATTGCCACAGGCATTTACTTGAACACTTGTATTCAAATAGAAAAGTGCTAAGCCACATTGTTAACTTATTCATCTATGGATAATGCAGCTTGTACGAAAGCATCTGTATGGAAAATATATGCATTAACCGTGTTCCTTATTAAAATAAGTTTTGTGCTAAGTAGAAATTTCATCCCATTCGAAATGAAATATACTCACAATACAATTAAAACCTCCCAAAGTGTGTTCTCTTCTCTCAAATTAAGTTACCAGTCGAATTCTTAAAACCCTCCACCGATTATCCAGCAAAAACGACACACAGATATAATTATATCGAAGTTTTAAAACAGTACCGTTCATAATTCTTACCTACCTATCGTACAATATCTTAAAGCAATTTACGGGCACCTCAGTTTCCACGTCCTATCGATTCACCCTCGTGAGCAACCGGGAATCGATCGCGAGCACCTTAGACACTATATAGATCGTTTATTGTCATAATCCGCCAAATCGAGGCTTCGTTGCGCCCCAATGAGCTCGCAACAACTATTAATAAGAATCTGTGTGCATAGTTAGCAAATAGGTAACCAAAGAATAATTCTGTACGTGACAAGACAAAATTAAGAGTGAATTGATAAGGAAATAATGTAATTCTAAACCAAGTCCTTTTCACATCCACGAGACTCAAAATATATAAATAACACTTTAATTCAATTTTACCACTGTATTAAAAATAAAAGAATATCGGTATGAACAATTCCGTGGCAAATAGGAGGATGCAATGTTAAAAAATAAAAAGGTCCATTTGGCGAAAAAAATAACACCGTGGAAAGAGCGCGAATTGCAGAGAGTGGCACGAGTCGAATTCACTCCGACGACCACGTTTCCCCCGGCTAACGGGAATTACAAGTCCCCGCCATTAAAAATGGCTGTTATCGTCGTCTGGTACGTTCCGCGCCGCCGTCCAACGTAATGCCGCTTGATATAGCCGCATTTTCGTTTCGCGCCGGTATTAGCACCGGCCCTGCCGTGTAAGTTTTCCTAAATTGCCGTATTTTCCGGCTCGTTATTGCGAATGTCTCGTTATCTGCTAATGCGGTCGTCGACGAAGAGGAACAACGACCGTGAAAGGCGTAACGCAACGCGTTTACTCGAGATTCGCGCGACACCGTATGCTCGAATCATGGGGAAACGAAGTTTCGAAAGTGTAGTAGCTACCGGCAGAGGAGAAAAGGTCTGTGGGTGGCTTTTACAAGCGATTACATCGCGTTTCAGATTACCATGAACTTACTTATCCGACGATTTCCAGCTGGTTTTTGCGAAACAGAGGATTTTCTCATTCGTTTATGGTAGCTGTGGAAGGTTCGCGTTGGAGGAATCCGCAGGAGGGAGATTGCGGCGGATTTGATCGAAGCGAGAAGTGTGTTAACCCTTTCGTTCGATTGTCAAAGAAAAATTGAAGTCAATTTGGTAAAGATTGCAGAGGCGATGATCGATGGATAAATCGATAGTAAATTTGGTTGTGTATCGGAAACTTGAGATACTTCAGAACCCTAGAACTCTTAATATATTCTAATTGTGTGAATTTTGGAAGATTTAGAAATTTTGAGTATCTTAGAAAAATCCTTTAGAAATTAGGAGAAAGAGGTGACATTGCAGTTGTAATTCTGAGAACGTCATAGTACGGTCATTCAGCTTACAAATAATCACTCGTTGAATCCACTATTATTAAAGAAATTTTATATCTCGTTGAAACGAAATTTTAAAATAAATCTTATCATTCACATCAGAAGTGTCATAACGCTGATAATAAATTACCAGTAGAATTTCCCGAAGAAAAGAGCATTTTCTGATGTGTTTCTAATCTACCAAAAGGGTTAAGATCTCCGATACTTCCAAGGAATTCCAAACGAAACACAAAACGATCCAATCCCTCGATCTCCCATATCCCAAACGAAGATTCCTAATTTATCCACCGAAGGTAACAGTCAACGATCAATATCCTACGGTCGATCGATAGAAAGTCAGACACGCGGCGGCGTAATCGTTCGATCGCGGCCGTGTCGAGCGGTGTTCGGAGCGTCGAGCTCGTTAATCCTTTCACGAAATGCGGTCCCATTCGTCGCGTGGAAGCTCGCTCGCGATTTACCCGCGTGCACACACACCGCTGAAACGCGTGTAATGCCCGTGTAATGTCGGCGCGGGAGAGTGTTGCCGCGGAAGTTAAGTCCTTTTCCGCGGCAGATCTGTCCGGCGTGACCGGAATTCGAAGACGGAAGCGAAGGCGCGACCTCGTTCTTGCCCTGGCTGAGAGAGAGAGAGAGGGGTATCGTTGGCCCAGAACGCGGAAAAGGCACGTAGGATCCTACTCGGAGAAATATTGCTGCGAAGGCGGAATACACAATGGACCAGCATCCTGCACACCGTGCACGAATGTTTTTCTTTCCAACACATCCACACGAAGCAGACAGACAGAGAGAGAGAAGAACAGGCGCTTGGATCTAGCCACCTAATACGATTCGGATTCTCCCTGAATGCGGCAGCACGTTTCTCCTTATGAGGGGCCGATCGACTTGCGTTTTCTCGGACGAAGAAGATGCGATGATCCTAGACGATAGGTGATTCGACGAATAGGCTGTTTGGAGCAGGGAGTTACTGTAATAGTTGGAAGGAAATTGGCGTGGTTTGGTACGAATGGTATGGTATTACGGAGGAACGGATGGAGTATGTACGATTACGGTGGTTGGTTTAGGAGTTTCGAATGTTTATGGGCAAAAGGTATTTATTAACCCTTTGCACCTGTTAAGGATACATAAGTTTAGACCAGGTTTACGATACGGACGCGACTCTGCTATTTTTCAGATTAAGGTTTGAATACGCGTTTAATGGTTTCGTTCGTCAGTTATTCCTTATTGTCAGGAGGGCTCCAAACCTCTCATAAAAGCGGAGAATTTGGATAGCAATTGACGTATGCGCATGCGAGCGAGCGAGCGGTACCGTTACCCTGGGTTTTTCCCAGAAGCTCAGGTGACGCGTACCTCACCCAGAACACCCCTTCCCTAAGGGTGAGCGGTTGGCGCCGGGCATCGACCTAACTTGATTCGGAGTTTTGGCCCCCCACCCAAATCTCACCCCCGTCAAGGGACCCAAATAGACGGACAAAAACCGTATAAAGGGACTGGGGTGATAGACAAAGAGACATTGTTGTAAGAACACATTAGTGAAACATAGAATCTGAACTCTGGTACCAACGATTACACGAATTTTGAACCTCAGGACATTGGACTCGCACACATTTAACATTTAAGAACTCAGTTACATAACAAACTGTGTTGCAAATAAAGAGTTATTTTCTATATAATCAGGCTTCATGAACATTGTGGGAGCCAACAGCACCCTAGAGGCGACTAAGAAGCGACGTTACTGTTACATTAGGTCTACCGGAAAGTTCTGTCTGTTTTCGAATTGCTACTTTCCTGTAGGAAAAAGGGCCTTCGAGTGCAAAGGGTTAAAGGTTGAATTGAAATTTATGCAATACTCGTGACGATTTTGAACATCAAGTATCTTGCAATATGTTTTTGAAAATTTGATAGTTAATGGAGATTTGAAACTGAAACGGTGAAATGAGAGTGCGTACAGTAAAAATTCTTGATTTGTGAGTTGAAATGTGTCTGATACTCGTGATGATGATTCTGAACATAAGATATCTTGTAACATGTTTTTGAAAGTTTGATAGTTAAGGAGATATTGTTAACGGAGCTTCGAACTTGAAGCGGTGAAATAAGGACGCATGTGCAATTTTCAAACAGTAAAAATTGATTAACAGAAATATCGTTTACAAAGAGAATCGAGTGTGAAGGTTTGCTTACACGAACAAGATTCCTCAAAATTAACTAGTAACTTTCATTAACAATATATCATCAAAATAAAAATTGCACAACATTTCATATCCAACCTTCACCTATCAAACTATTGTACAGAAGACACACTTCTCGATTTAAATCACTGCAAAAAAACTCAAGCAAATATAAAAATCTACAAAGTACATGAATAACTAATTGAAATCAACGTAAAATCTAAATTAACGAAGAATTGTCGAACAATTTTCCCAGCGATTTATCGCGCTAACAAACAATGCACCGAGCAAAATTCTGGAAATTCGGACAATTTACCTAACCATAAAATGGCTACGTGAATCGAAATATCGCGGGCAGCATAAACACTGGAAGTTAGCAAACTTCCAATACGAACAAAGCAAGAATCTAAACACCGAGGGAGAGAGGGAGATATATCGCGGTGCTTGCACAGAAATGTTTGTTGTTTCAATTAATGACACTATTGGAATAATGGTAATTAAACGAGGGCGGGAATGCCGGGGAGAGCGGACCGCGCCGGAAATAGAAACAGAGAGGGACGTTATGCTCGGAAGTTGACGTTGTTATCTAACGTAACATCGTGAAACTTGAGAGGCTCGTAGATTGTTTCATTTGCATTAAATATCACAGGTCGGGAGGGGAAATATTTCCGCGAAATTCTGTTACGCGGCGACCCGCTGCCCAGATTTCGCGCTGATTAACGTAATTGAACGCAAACGGGACCGTTTAAATTCTCCAACGTTCCGCGATCCAATGGAATGTAACGTTTGAATCACCACGATAAAAAAGAAAACAGAAAAATCGTGCATATCGATGGGTTGTCGAAAATTCGTTTTAGAATTGTTTGAGATAACGGTAAATTGTTGCAAAGAAAAATATGGTACAATGAAATTAGAGAAAATAAATTGTGCCGATTTGTTTAATTAATAAATAAATGTCAGGGTTACGTTACATGTAACTGGCACGTTGGGCGAAAATATATTAAACCGATATCTCGATATATGCAACGAAATTTACGGCCACTTATCAATTTAGTAGAAATATCATTTTTATACGATTGAATAATATATATTTTTCTATAGGAAAAATGTGTATCGGTGATTGAATAATATCGTATTTGTTTCGTATCAACAAGTGAACGTTCAAATATTTTATTATATTCTATTTGACAAGTTAGGAAGGTATACAAATTTTTTTAACAATCCAATACGTCTTGTTTCCATGAGAATTAGTTGCATACGAGGACAAGTTAGGAAGGTATACAAATTTTTTTAACAATCCAATACGTCTTATTTCCATGAGAATTAGTTGCAAACGAGATAATACTTTTCTATAGGAAAAATGTGTATCGGTGATTGAATAATATCGTATTTGTTTCGTATCAACAAGTGAACGTTCAAATATTTTATTATATTCTATTTGACAAGTTAGGAAGGTATACAAATTTTTTTAACAATCCAATACGTCTTGTTTCCATGAGAATTAGTTGCATACGAGATTAGAGAAGCTGTGACACGTTGGAGAGTCTTTTTTCCTCGTTTGTGTATGGTTCAAAATCTGTTGTATCAACAAGTGAACTGTCGATATTTTATTTTACAAGTCAAGAAGGTGTAAAAATTTTTTTAACAATCCAATACGTCTTGTTTCCATGAAAATTAGTTGCAAACGAAATTAGAGAAGCTGTGACACGTTGAAGAGCCTTTTTTCCTCGTTTGTAGGTATGGTTTAAAAGGTGTAAAAGCTGTGATTATTCGTAAAAACGAACGGGTGGGCAGTTTAATGAAAACGACACGTAGAGAACGAGGGAAACTTTCGATTCAATTAAATCGCTCTCGCTATCCGATCGCATTTAAATTTGATGCCCTTTTCAAGTTCAATCGGATACGATCCGACGAATGTAGTCGAATTACGTTCCCTTTCTGTCCAGCTTCTCTTACACGGGAATTTACTTCGAAAGGAACCTAAAATCGACCGGGGGCCAGGATTCAATTAAATCCTCCAATGTAATCGTTTTGTGTGCTTTCAAGTCATTCCGGCCGCAACATCAAACAATTCCATCCATTTGTTTACCGTTAAACGTTCATTTTGCCGATGTTAAAAGTGTAATCGAACGACAATTACGAATTCTATAATCGTGCGTGTTCTTGTTCGGGGGCAATGCAAATACGGGATGCGACGAAATTTTCGAACAGATCGATAATGGTACTACTCTGGAAGTTCTGGCTGCTTGCGTAAGAAATCTGTGAACTCGGAGCAAACTAATTCCGGCGAAATTTCCGTTCCTTAACTGCACGAGATACATATTGAAACGAAGTAAAAGTTTAATTGTCTCGAACTTCGAATTTTTGTCTTCTACTTCGAGAAGTTGGCGAGTTTTCACCGTATTTTTGCTCGTTTTCTGAGGAAAGAACTGATCGTTTCTCGAAGTAAAGCAATTATCGAGTTATATACACCGTCTTGCTGCTCTTTTCTTGCTTCAGATTAGTATAGATTATAATTGCGAATATTTAAGCGAGTGTTTGGACCAGAAAAATATCATAGATTTGTGATAGAATCTTTCGAAGACGGAGAATGCTTGAGCTGGAGTCATGTAGATGTGAATAAAAAGTGTTTGGACCACCTAAAAATTTTGATAGATGTGACCGAGTGCGTTTTGAGAATGTTCGCGATGAATAAAGTAGCTAGAGAAATAAAGAAAAGGAAAATTAACGCGTGGAGTTATAGAGAAGAATTATAGTCACAGAAATTAAACTTATAAAATCCAAGAAATAGTCGCAGAGCGAGAATTATAGAGAGATCATTGAAAATAAAGTGTCAATTCAAGTGTCAAAGTTTGCAATTTATTTTCCAAACATTCGGCAAATTTGTCTAACACGTTAATAACAATATTTAAAAGATTTTCCCAATGATCCATACCGTTCTTTCACCACGTTAAACCATTTGCATGCTTTTTAACACGTTAAGCGCGGCGTCAGTCCGTGGTGACTGACAGTGAACTTTCCGTTTAGGCGGCGTCGGTCCGTGGGGACTGACAGTGAACTTTTCGTTTGGGTGGCGTCGGTCCGTGGGACCGGCAGTATCATGTTTAAAAAATAAATGTTATGCACGTCTCCTTCTTTTTTTTTTTTGCAATTTATGAACACTTCTTCTATCAACCCCGATTGGTATTTCTTCGTCTGAATGCCGTGTGAGCGCATTTGTTATCTTCTATTACCGAACAGCTCGCGAAGTGATCGCCGCTGTGTGCCGCCTGAACGGGAAGCAGAGCGAAATCGGCTCCGCGCTCAACGTGTTAATCAATTTTCTTAACACAGATTCACTGCGTTGATTGTTTGCTAAGATTGCCTAATCTCTGTTTGTATCTCTTAGCGTGTTGTACAATTACTTTCTCGACCGGTTCGATCCCGAGATCTTTCCCGAGATCCTCATCTACTATTGTTCCCGGAATAATCGACCGTATCGTCTCGATCTTCTTGATATGGCTGTTGGCTATAGTGTCGAAGCAACACAGACAGATCAGAGAGACGTTGCAGCTATCGTAGAATACCTGTCTCTGACTCGATATACGATAAATAAAGATCGAATTGTTCGGTCTAATTCTCAGACTACAGCTGGAACAGTATCTATTATTCGTCGTTGCGATGACTAACGATAAGCTTTATCTAACAACAGCCGGTTAAATTACCGTAAGCAAGTCCGGCGAACGTTTCCGGCTTCGGGCTTAGCCCCGTTTCGATTATTATCGCGAGGCACAATTCTCGGCTCCGCTCGACGGCGAAATTTCTCGTTAGCGGACACGGTAACGAGCTAGAAGATCCGGCCGGAGGCGGCGCGATGACGTGTTCCGCGAATCTCGGTCGCCACTCTTCACCTGGACCGACTTTTGCATTAAGTGCTCGAGTGGCTGTACAGGAGCTGGGATTCGGCACGAAAACGACGAATAGACGAGGGAAAAAATCGTGGCAACGGTAAGAATAACAGGTAGTGCGGGGGGGATCGAGGAGAATGTAAAAAGGAGATGAAAAGTGAAAGAAAGGACGATGGAGGAGAGGTTGAAATGTAAATAAGAGATGGAGAAAATGAAGATAAAGAAAGTAGGGCAAGTATGGAAAAAAAGAGAGGATTGTTGCTTCGTGTACAACAGCAAAGATTCGGTTATCTTGAAAATGGAATTTTGCACATTTGGTAGTAGAAAATTTCGAAATTTCAAAAATGTAATTTCGGACATTTGGTATTAGGAAATTTCGGAAATGTACTTCTTGAACATTAAGAAGTTTTTCTCAAAATAAGTGGACGTTTGTACAAAAAGAATTTTGGTTAGGGACGACTGTAAATTTTGAAAATTCACTCTGCCATAGGAAATAGAGATTTTTGCTCACTAATACTGCTAAACTTAGTATTGTTTTAAGGGAGCATTTCTGAGATATATTAAAAAATAATTTGTCAACACTTTTAGTACGTTTGAAGCTTCTTCAAGCAGAATCTTCAATTGCATTAATTTACAACTGAGACAGTGTAGTCACAGTTCACTGTATACACTACGTGCGTGGAACATTATCCAAGCATCACGCAACAGCGACGATAGCTACGAAAAAGGCGAGGATCGCGAAGGAAAAACAAAGGTAAACGTAAAAACGGGTGACAATGTACGGTGAAAGAGCAGAGAAGGGAATTGGATCGAAATGGAGGGATGAAATAAAAGGATTTTCTTTTAGGTAGCTCCTGTAAAAAAGAAGCCACGAATTGGATCCTGTTTTCTCAAACAGTCGCAGAACCAAGAGCAGCAAACCAGGCAAATTTATCCGTCCTCCGAAAAATAAAAAATATCTCTCAGGACTCCCGTGAATTTCCATGTGTTCCTTCAGTTTTTCCAACGAGAATTTCACTCGTGAGATTTCCACGCCGGCGAAGTAGACGTTTTATTTGTCACGACAGAAATTTCGAGTTCGCCCTGTCCTGTAACATTTCCCTTCACAGGACACGGAGTGTTTCCCTTCGCGTGCGTGTAGGAAAATCGAAATTTCACGAATACGTTCGAAAGGGGTACGTCTGGGATCGATCGAGAACGGTGAGATTCGAGTTGTCGATGGTTCTCTCCTCGGCTGGAAAATTTTCAAGGAAAAGGGACAAAGATACGGGAAGACTTTTCAGGAACGAACCTCCATTTCCATTATCATTTTTCCGGACGGCCATTCTGCAAGTTCGCCACGGCAACTTCCGCTAATGGAATACGTTATGAAAACCACACGCTCTCTCCCTAACCTCAGCTTCCCATTTATAGAATATTCCATTATCGTCTTTATTACCCGGGTCCGTAAATAAAAGTTTCGTACGCGACCCGCCAACACACGTTACGCCGCGTCTCTCCCGTGGAAAGAAACTTTTCCATTAGAGAGGCCTAGAACGCGCGACGCGGACGCTTCGAGCCGCGATAAATAATTAGCTTTCGACCCCCTTCTCGAAATATCGAATAGAGCCGACTCGTGACTGCTTTCCCGAGAGATTAATTTAATTAATCGATTAAAAAACAGGCGATATATCAGATACGCAAACCGTAACCGTAAGAAACGACTTCCAAGAACTGAAACCTACTTAACCTCAAAATATTATCATGCCATTAATTGCATTCCTCATTTACCATTCTGTCATAAATTAAATTAATTGATAAAATGACAGACGACGTACTCGATACACAAACCCGTTCTCCGTAATCGTAAGAAATGACTTGCAAGAACTGAAACCTACTTAACCTCAAAATATTATCATACCGTTAATTAAATTCCTCATTTGTCATTCTCTCGTAAATGAAATTAATCAATAAAATAACACACAAACACTTTCTCCTCCTCCAAGTTGTCCACAATCGTAAGAAATAAATGTAACCTAACCTCAAAATATTATCACACCATTCTACGTGTAATATTTCCTCTTGAAGCGAAGCAACACGCTCGAACTGTAACCATGAACAATTCGAGAACTGTAGACCTAGAAAAATGAAGAGGCGATAAACTTTGACCAAATCGATAGTACAGAAACAGTGTATCAAACTCTTGTTTCCACGCTCCGGTGACGCAGGTTGGTCCTTCCAGTTGAAAATCGAATTCAACGTCCACACCTGCAGGTAGACCGCGTTGAAGTGTGGCAGAGGGGGGTATAGAAAGGGACGGACAGTAACATAGGTGGTTTGTTATTCCAGCTTTCACGTTATTCCAGTACGGAAGGGATTCCAACACTGTTCTCTGCCAACTTTGCTCACAGAGTTATGTCCTCGCGGGCAAATGCTGTGCATAACTTCGGGCACGAGTGGTTGCCCTTGCACGTATCCCTGCTCGCCCACCAGATAATGTTAAGTAAAATTTAAGACCGGCTATATACAGCCCACCATCCGCGATTCCACCGCGTAATTCTTCCGCGAAAACAGATTGCTCGTCGGGTAAAAGGTGTAATTCCCGCTTGACAGCATGGAACCGAAATTTCCGTACTTCCGGTCGATCCTTCAACCGGTTCGAAGGATAGCTTGACACAGTGGGTGGAAACGATAAAAATTCGCGGTGCGACAGAATTATGGTATTTTGAAGTTCGCTGTTTGTTATCGAAGTTGTCCGATCGTTCGAAGGTACACTCTGTCCAATTTAAGAATAACTATAAAAATTCGCGGTGCGACAGAATTATGGTATTTTGAAGTTCGCTGTTTGTTATCGAAGTTGTTCGATCGTTCGAAGGTACACTCTGTCCAATTTAAGAATAACCTCGCTCTCGGACCGATTCTCGTCCGTTCTGCGCATAGACAGAGAGCGTAAGACGGAGAAAAACATAGGCGGTTAAGTGGGGGTTTGGAGGTTCTAGCCCTGCCTTAGGCACGTCTCATGCGCGAAGCGAGGTTATTCTTAAATTGGACAGAGTGTAGCTGTGTGAAAATCGTAAGGAGGAAGGAGAAGAAGAGTCTGTTAAATCGAAAGTTCTTCCTGTTGTGTCTTTACGATCGAGTGTAAAATAAACTTGACCGACAAAGAGGCTGTAAAATTTTTGGAAAGAATCGCGCGGTCCGAAATGTGTCTTCCAATGAAATCACGCCTTTTGTAAGTTTCATTTCGAAGTTTATCGGTGAATATTTAAAATACTTACATTTGCTTCTCCAAAATGTTACATTTTACGAAACTTGGGAATTTATGAATAATTTTGAATATTTTAAATAGCGTCTTTTCGACCTGCACTGTTTCGAGAGAAGATAGGAAAAATAAACGTCTCCTTTGAGAGAATTAGTACGTTCACCGCTCATCTTCATCCATTATTAGAAAACAGTGAACGCGAGAAATGTTTCCAGGATTGAAGTGCATTATTTAGGGCACAATGAAACGGTCAATCTAAATTCTGCAGATTTATCCTGTGGCTTGCACGGGAACGTTAATCAAGGTTTCAATATTAAGCAGGATGTGCATGCATTTTTGAGCGGATCACGCAAGCCTACGTTCAAAGTGTTTGTCGAGCGGTTTGGGACCGGTCACGCCCTTTCAGACCTCCCTTTATTTCCCGAGACACCCTTCTGCTGTTCAACCCTTTCCCATATCCTCGCCGAAATCATCCTCCTCCGACTGAAACACGAAATTTCTATCATGGAATCGTCTGTGACGTGAAATCGTTTGAAAAAAGAAAGAAATATAAATTTTGTTTAAATTTTTACAATGCTTGATATTTATCTCCAGTTATACAATCGTACCTTTAAACGCACACATCGTAAATTTCGCATGTAACAGTGGAAAAAATCCTACTTGTTTCCTTTTAAAATACGTGGAAAAAGTTTTCGCGGAAACATTCGTTCGGTAGTTCCGGTTAGAATCGTACTTTTTTCTAAATATCCTGCGAAACAAAGGGTAAATGAAATATCCGTTGGATCGAGACGAGGTGGATCACAGAGAACAACGCGAAACTACGTTGAAGCAAGGAGGATTCTCGATTTTAAGTGGTATTGGATTGGCAAAAACGAACGATAAGCAGCGGGAGTAAATGAATAATAAAAAGAACGAGCCTCGAGCGAAATCTTATCAGTTTTTCCACATTGCTGGTTAGCCGGATACCTCCGGACCTGTACTCTACGAATTTATCGGGATTCAAGTTCCTCTAGCCTGCGGCCACTCGCAGAACTTTTGAATCACCGAGTACGTTCAAGATGCAGTTTGTCCGATTTTCGAACTCTCGTGAACTGTCGAACAAATTTCAATCGTTTCTTCCCAAGAAAATGTTTCTTCGAATTTCCGACAGTTTTCTTCTTTACCGACGAATAATGAAGATCTTTTTCATCAATGATTGTCTACATTTCTTTGAATGATATTTCTGAAAATATGGAAAAGTATGCGTATAAAGAGAAATTCGTGTGAAATGGATATAGATCGTTGAGATTTTCTTACGGAAATTCGTGTTACTTTTTTATAACAATACTGCTTTTATTGACGTATTGTTGTGAATAATAAAAAGATAAAAAATGAATTGAAAAGTATATTAGTTTGGAAATGTAGAAAAATGTGGCGATCGTGGATGAGTCACTTTTGTATTTTTAATTTCAAAGGAACTGTATCTTGCGATCTACTTGTTCGTCGTTAGAAAAAACTTACGAACGTTTGTCACGAAGTAAAATTAATATTAAAAAAATTATAGGACATATGATAATATCCTTCTGTGCAGTTTCAACCTTTGAATCTGAAATAAACGCGCTAAATATTTGAATTATTCCGAATATTTGATAAAATCATTCTAACATCAGAATATTCGGTATATTCCAATCTTCCCTTGATAATATTCCAATGAATTAACTCGAACCCCCGAAAATTTATGAAATTCCAAGCACTTAAACTACAACGTTTAACGTTCTTTCGAGCGAGCAAGAACAAAGCAGTCGACGTCGAAGGAACAAAAGGCGCGACCAATATTTCTCGCGCAACAGGAGCTTCTGTATCGAGAGAGCTCGAACGTGTTCCCCGGTTCCTCGTATTTTCAACCCGCGATACAGCATCAAAGGATTCGAACGAAGCCGCGAAATTGTATTCGGAAAACGTTCACGAAATCGCGCAATTCTTGTTTGCAAATAACCGTGGGACCAACCAGTGCAAACAATTTCCACTCGAGTAATAATAGCAACAGTCCTCCGTCCTCTTTTTTTCTTTTCCTGCTTTTACGTACAGCGTGTTTCAAAAGCGTACAATTCAGAATGTAAGGGGTTTCAGTTTAAATAGTACTTCGTAAGATAATTTTAAAAAAACTATATTTATTCCGTCGTTGACTAGGCTGCTCAATTTACTCTCCTGCAATCCTTACAATTCTTACAATTCTTATAGTTCTTATGTTTTTACCCGCAGTGCTCCTAACGCGTCCTTATATGCCGGCTTTGACGCCCCTCTCTTGCCTTTAGGAAACCCTGGCGCAAGTTGCGGGTTTCTACCCGGCAAGGACCGCGTGGCGCGAGCACGTGGCTGGGTCTTACCTGACCCAGCGCTTAACGCGTGGGGGAGTCAGGCGTTGGGACCGAGAGGTCTGCGGGTCATAAACCGGCCCGAGTCCCTACCTTCACTCAACCATATTCTTCCAAGAAGTAGAGGAATTCTTTGGAAGAATAAAAAGGCTCGAAACACCTGTGTTTAAAAAATTAGCCATTTATTCTAATCATTTAAAATTCAATATCTCTGAAATTTCATTTCCCGAAGAAAGAAAAGCGTCTCGAAACACCTGTGCCAATAAATCAGCTGTTTATTCTAACCAGCAAAAATTCAATACAGTAAATTCTCTACAAGTGTCAGTCAGTTTGGATTCTACAAGTGTCAGTATAGATGGTCCTACGCCTAGGTCTGCGTCATTGCTGCATTGTAATGCTACACCACTCGGTTTCTTTTACGAGATTTCACGGCTCGACAATTCATAGTAGAAAAATATAATTTCTTTAATTTTACTTTTTTTCATCTGAAATTTTTTTTAACATGTTGGTGAGATTTTTCTCATGAAAATGATATCAAACACGATATAATTTGAACAACATTTACTTACTAACACGTTCACTGTCTGGCGTGACAGATTATGTCGTGTCAGGTTTAGATTCCTTGCGGACTGACACTTGTGGAGAATTTACTGCATCTCTAAAATTTCATTGCACGTGTAGTATATATCATTTTGCACCGCTAAGAATGTTTCTTTCTTTTCACCGTATTCCAATACCGTTTCCAATAGCTTTTCAAGCATCTACGTTCCTTTGTCTCGTCGTCCGGTAGCCGATAGTCGGCGTGAAGCAGGTAGAACAGAGGAAACTCCATGGTTCAGCTGCAAATATCGCATGGATTTTTGCTGAACGAGTTTTAAGCCACGGCTTAAACCAATTCCGCCGTCCACTGTTTCATCGTACGCGTGCAAAGTTCATTCTCCATTTGCTTCTCTCTCTCACCCTTTGTTCCCTGGCTCACCCTCTGTTCTGGACATTCTTTGCGGCTCGACTGTGCATTCTTTCTTTTTACGGTCTACCAGTCTCGTTTGCCGACGGTAATTAGCTGTATAACAAGTGTTCCCGGCCTCGGCCATGTTACTGCATTATTTAATCCGCGCAGTAGTTTACCGGGTCCGCGCGGTAAATTGTTAATTTAAACGGCCACCGGTTGTTCCGCCGCGTTTGGGAATATCGTTCGTTTAATGGGATTTCTCCGTCCGGATCGCTTTTAGTTGAATAGTACCCATCCCGTTCTACGTGTTTTATCACCGCAGAAAAATTTTCTGCAACGAAGTGTTTAACACCGGGACGCGTTATCAAGAATTGATTCTTTCTCCGGACGTTCGATTGTTAAGCTGATTGGTTAATTTTTGTAAAAATTCTCATACTTCAAGGTGATTACAGTTTTCAACTGAACGTGAAAATTCGTGGATTTTTAGGTCTAGTTGAAACGAAGTTACGAGTTGCTTTGTAGTATTTAATTATAGAAAAGTATCGATGGGGTTGAATCCTTGGTACTTTAATCTTCTTTTGTGCACGTATTTTGCGTAGAGAATATCTTTTTACGTTTACTGAAATCTCCGTTGTTGGAAACTGTCGTGTACCATCGTTAGTACGATAACTGTATCAGGTCATCCCATAAGTTCGTGCAGAAAGCGAAAAATATTTTGATGAAAAGCAAAGGAAATATTAAAAACAAGTAGAAAAAAGTTGTGAAATGAAAAGGCGCTTAGGTTTTTTTGATCAAAAGGTTCGTTGGAAATATTGATCTAGATTGTAAAATTCCATAGGAATTTATCAGATGACACTGACACTACAGATAAACGTAGTAAATGATTTTTGTAGAGTGATAGATGTGAATGAAAAGAGCTTGTAAAAAGTATGTAAGTGTTACAAGTAAAGTATGACAATTCTTAAAAATTGCATCCTATTAATTATTTTAAAGTAATTCGCGATATTTTGCAAGAGAAACGATTTCACTGTAATTTCACGATCGATGCTCCTTTTCTCCTAAACCAGGCGAGCAATAAGAAAAACACTATCCCACATTTTTCATTTATTTTTTCATAAAGAATCGCCTTCTTATCGATTATATTAAAATTCGCCGGATACCATATGGCGAAACACGAGGGGGGGAAAAAGGGAAACCCTCGATAAATTTCCCTATCCATCCGACTGTCTCCGCGGTATAAAATTGTGCACCGAAAGAATATCTCGAACCAACTACACGTATACATAAAGACTTCTACCGGCCATCTCCATAGCGAAAACCCCCGTATACGCAGCGTCCAGCGGGAAAGTTTCGATCGGTTGATTTACGAGGGAGGCGTTACGCGCGAAAAAGGGCCGAAATCCAGCGGGCAGACCGGTTCGAAAAAAAAAAAAAAAGAGAAGAGAAGAAGCAGTAGGAGAGAGAGAGAGAGAGAGAGGAGGATGGGTTGCGATGGTGAGACGTCCACGAAATATTTCCAATCTCGAAGTTTCACGCGGAAAGTTGGCCGGTGTCGAGGCATCGTTGCTGGTTCACCGTCACCCTCCTCTGGTCCACCGGCTACTTACTACGTATGAATCTTCCCAGGCCAGGAGAATAACAAAGTTCCCTGGCTCGCCTGCAAACTTTGCAACAGTTTTATCATTTTTCCTCCGGCTTCTCTGGGGCTCTTTGTTTCCCAACCCCCTACGCCGTGTTCTTCTCCACGTGCTTTGCCCGATCTCGTCGTTTGCTCGTTCAACCAAGAGAGATAGACAGAGAGTGGTGAAGAGGGAGAGAAACAGAGAAGGGGTGAGAGAGATAAACTGAGAAGGGGAGAGTCAGAGAGAGAGAGAAACAGAGAAGGGGTGAGAGAGAGAGATAAGGAGAAAGAGAAACAGAGAAGGGGTGAGAGATAAGGACAGAGAGAAACTGATAAGGAAAGAGAGATAAGGAGAGAGAGAGAAAGAAGTGAAGAGGAAGGAATCACGTGATTCAACAATGAGCAGGACCGCCACGGAATTTTTTCACGAGGGAAAACAGGTCTGAAATAAAAAAGAAAAGTCGCAGGAGGTGGTGGTGGAAGGTGGCGTTGGGGCGTTGGCGCGCGAGCAGATGCTTTTTTATTTCCGTCGCGTTACCTACGTGGAAAATTAAACGAACGCGTTATCTCCTTCTTTTTCCCACGCTCTTTTTCCCCCTTTCCCTTTCCCTCACATTTCTTTTTTTTTTTTCAAAAGAAAGCCTGCGCTTCCCTTTCTCGACCCTTTTTCGTACTTGCGGTTGTTCCTCCCTCTTTCTGTTTGCGCTTATTGGTTGGTCTGCTCGTTTCTTCTTTTTTTTCGTTTCTTTGGAGAACGGGTTTTATATTTCAGTACGCGCATCGCGTACCAGCCCTCGTTACGAGTCGCGCGAGAATTTCTCCGTGAGAGGGAAAAACCGCAAACGACGTCGTTGGACATCGAACGCCGCCGAGTATCGATGGGAATTGCTCGCGTTGGGGGTGTAATTAACGTTCGGCAGGGAGGTTTAATTGTTTGGAGACGGCGGAGCTGAGGAGAGATGAAATTAAAACGTAAGGAACGTCGGATGTTTTTTTGCGAAATAATCTGCAATGCGAGCGACAATTACGCTTTCAGAATTACGCTATACATTTCACGTATGTATAGATGTTCGGGAAGAATTATACGCAATTACAGAGTCGCAGGATGTTGAACTTCGAAACAGCATTTCTCGAAAATCTTCTGTTTCCTTGAAGATATTAACTCCATCATTTACAGATATATATACAGAGATACATATAAACCAGTAAAAGTGCTTTTCTAGAAACGCAAATTAATCAGAATAAAACAAAACTCCCGAATTGTTACTGAAACAAAATACTTCAAAAGATGTATATCTAATCCTACGTCCATTTACAAACAATCATTTCCCAGAAAAGCACTTTTATCAGTTCAACTTTATCCCGCTATCAGAGTCCTACGCATTCAAAATCATAGATAAAACTCGCTGAAAAAAAAACAAAGGCGAGAGTAAAAACACAATATAGCAGAACTTTTATCAAATAAAATTTGTCTCTTGCTTCCATAATCCTCCGATTCTCGTGCCTCCCGGAGTTTCGCCGAACGATCCTCGCGTATCGGTTTCGAAAAAAATCGCGGCAGCCTCGTCGGCGTAGAAATCAAAACAAGGGATCGTGTCCTCGCGTCTGGATCAAAATGGCGCAAAAAGAAGAAAAACCAAAAACAAAAAAAAAGTACACGGACAAAAGAGGAGGAGCGTGGGGGAGGAAGCGGGATGGTCGCGCAAACGGTTCCTTCTGTTCGCCGGTCGCGTTGTTCACCAACACACGACCGATACTTTTTTCGGATCGTACAACCAACCCTTCCATTTGTTCCCTTCTGCTTTTTATCGGTCGGATCGTTTTGGCCGAGGGAAGGTAGTGAAAACTGAACGCAAACCGACACTTTTCTCTCTCACCCTGGCCACTCAGAAATCGGGTTCTTTCCGGGGAACTTAGATCGAGCCCCCGGTCGTTAAGATAGCTTTTTCCGTTTTAATTAAAGGAATAACGAGACAGGGTAATTTCGTAGCAGGGGAAACGAGGACGAATTATGTTGCGTTTAATTAAAGGTATCAACGAAGGAATTTTTATACAGGGAGTATTTTTATAGGGAAGATTGTTGTACAATCGATCGTGGCCTTTTGTACCTTGTTCTTGTTTCTTTTTTTAAGTGGAATTTATGAATACGAGAGGAACACAGAGTTCGTTTGCAATTTTATTAAAACCGGAGAGGAGTAAATTCGTTTGTTTGAAAGATAGAGAAGATTGATGTTCTTGGGATTATTCATGATACGACGAAAATATACCGAATATACCTTCAACTATCGCACTGAAGTAGTAGAAATTTTTAACGCTAATCCATAGTTTGTAAGAATTAAGAAATTACCATTTTTACCTTTGCCCTTTAAATCGTTGATTTATATTACCTCGTACCTTCGCAATTTCTCTGCAATCCTTTTCCAATTATACCATCGATCGAGAGATACCGCAGGAGCTTCCGTATAACACGCGAAACGATGAAATGAGAAGAGAGGAAACAGGGGCGATCGAAGAGAAAAGAGGGAGGAAAGGTATTTTTGTTCGACTGTGATTTCGTTCGAACAACAAACGAACGGATGCGTGGCTTTTCATAACAATGGCCGACAAATTCATAATGGCGCTACGTCGGAGCGTACACGAACGGATTGAATTCCAACGAGGCTGGCTGACAAAGGAGAACCGCGAACGAAGGAACGAGAAGATACAACGGTCGAGGGTCGCGATTCCTTTTTCCGCCGTTTCGTGGATATCCTTTCTTCGACGTTCACCTATTAGAAAAGGACCTCCAGAGAAAATACCCAGCTTCGTCGATATCGCGGGCATTTCTGCGTTGTTCGTTTAATCCCAGATATGTGCTTTCTTTCGAAAAGCTCAGGGCAGATATTTCGCGGCTTGGAAGATAGATAGCGATGTTTCGAGTGCCGTGCAGAGCTGGAAAGAAGGCAAGAGGGGTCTCTTGCAGCGGCTGAATCTTCCTTCGTGCAATTTTGCGATGATCCGATTCGTCGATGTGATACGTAGGATTGTGAATATTTTGCACTCGTCCGACGACGACGAGGACCATAAACCGGCTCAATGGGAGGCAAACCAGGCCCTTTTTCCGCGAGGCGCGTCAAACATCGTGGGAAAAGCCATTTGGAAAAGAGGGAGAAAAGGAAGGGGACGAAAAGACACGCGAAAAGTACGACAGTGTGGAAAGAGATATCGAACAGAGTGGATTTGCGTGGAGAAAGGGATAGTAGCGTGGACTTATTGTTAATTTAAATAGCATAACGTTTCACAGTAATTTTATAGTAAATTATATTGAACATGTAGTGTTCCTTTATAGTTTTTATATTTTTAAAGTTTGTGTTAGAGAAAGTGTGCCTATGGGGATAATCACATTCCTTCCACGGGACTTCTTTCCAGCCGTGCACAGTACACACGTAGAACATCATTTCATTCGTCGAGCCAAAGGGGTAAAGGGAGCGTCTTCGTTTGGCCATGCACCGGGTCCACGAAGAAATTTCCATGAAATACTGTGTAGCCGGTCACGTAACGCGAATTGCGACCGGAGGGATTTCCAATTCGTTTCCCTTATGCCACGGCATTTACTCTTAGATTTCCACTTACTTGCATCCACTTTATCGAGCAGCCCACCCGACGGGACGTGATTCAGTAATTTGAAAATATTGGCGGACGGTCGAGCATCACGTGCTGAACGAACGAAGACGAATGTACACGCGACTGTCTAGTGAATGTAACGCTGATTTACACAGCGCTTACGTGCCAGATATGTTCCTTTTTTTTTAGAAATTTTCATCTGTATTGTGAGTGAAGTTGCTTCGATATTTGGAATTATGGTTGTACAGTATAATGCTTGGTTAAATTGGAGTGAACCATCATTTCCAGCTCTTCCCTTAGCACTCAGTGCCTCGAGGTCAGGGAACTTGAAACTGTAAGGGTACAGCCTGCGTTGGAATGAATCAATCAATATCGAAAGTTTCAATTTTTATCATTTTCATCCTATGTTTATGACAACAGTACCTATATATTGGTGGAGTTCTTCTGATGAAAATGAGCCCAAACACGACATATATCGGACTAGTATTAACGTTAATCAGTTTTTTAAAAACCCCCATAAGTTTGGGGCATTTAAATTGACGAATGATAAAAGTAGTCCGATTTATGCCGTGTTTGGACTCATTTTCATCGGGAGAATCTCACTAATTCAATGAAGAATGTAATATTAAACACTATCTGACATACAATGAACGAAAAAGTATTTTCACTTACATTTATATATGTCACTAAAACATTCGAGATATCTTAATCAAACGAAATTATTCAATTCATTTCGACGTAGCCAATCAATATTTAACTACTAAAACGAAACAGGTGCTGTGCAAATACACGTTGCATCCAGTATATATTCTAAATGCTTCCTAAAAAGTGAACATAAATCGTAATGAAAAATGTATCGATCAAATTTCGCAATTCTTAACCAGCATATAAATCACTTCTGACCGTTAACTATTTCATCTGCCCTATTTAAAAAAAAAAGAAGAAAAACACCTATTAAGAAAGTGTCGCATATTTTGTCATCTCTCGTCTGTTGCTTACACAAAGATCCGAAAGCAGGAGCAGAAACAAATGGTCGTACAAAAGGTTCCACACCATTTATTTTCGGACTGGCAGAAAATTGCTGGAGAACCAGGTCGTTTGAAGCTGCGAACAATCGAAAAAAAGAGACAGAAACTCGTTAAGACTTTACGTAGCCGTGGCGCAGTTTACAATTTTAAAACGCGCCCTCGAATCCAATGTACTTCACGCTTCGAAACGCGCCGCCTCTCAAACGGAGGTAAAGAGCCTCGCGGTAAATTACACTTTTACTTCTGAAGTTCGACAGAACAACCGGTCGTGGAACAGGAGGGGAAGTCGCTTAAAAATAAGATCGCTCTTCAGGATTTTTTACGGTCACACGGGGGCGGCACTCGTGCAATTTCGAACGTTACGAGGCCATTTCGTAACGAAGTACTTAGTTTCTTTCTCTCTCTCTTTGTTACGACCCTCGTTGCTCGCAATGGAAGGTGTAGAAATGTAAAGATTACGTTGGTACACGCGCGCAAACGACTGTTTCGCTTTCTTCTCGAGTGGAACGCCTTTAAAAAAGATCGTACCGTCGTGGTATAATCGTCGTTGTTCCAGATCAAGCTGATCGTTGGCCTTGAGAAACGAAACGAACCTTACGGCGAAGAGAAGAAAACTTCTCTCGTTGATTAAACATATTCCGATGCGTTGAGAATAATTCAGGCACAGATTAATCGACAAGTTTATCCTACCGTTATCTTCGAAGACACCTAATCACGTCACACAACATTTCTAAACGTTAACACGAAATTACCTGTATTTCACTACGATGATCTCCAGTGATTTCTCAAATACCTGTGATCTTTTTGCAAATAAAAAAGTACCTTTCGTCGGAACTTCTCCCTATCGCCAAGAGGGGCGATGAACTTTTCTAACGAAAAAAGATGAATGAAAATTATTACCAAACTCGACGATAACATCACAGATACAATTCTAGAAGATGGTCGAACATTCCTGAAAGAGATCACTGTCCCCGTTACACGTGGAAAATTGCAGATCCCTGTGGAAGAGATCGTTACGTTGTATCGTTCTCGTCTAGCGACCGTTCAATCGAGGCTTTACCTCGGTCCACGAAATTGCCTCGTCAATTATGAAAGGAACAATATACCGTGGTAGATGTCGGATCGATACGCTCTGTATAAACGTGATCGATGACCTCTGTACGATTGCTCCACCGATGGACAAAACCGGACGCGCGACGTTTCGGTTTCAAGTTGGAGGAGAACCGAGAGAAACGCTAATAAACTAGCTGCCACGGGGTGTTATTTTCAACGTGGAAGGATCGCAATTTCCACGGGGATAATTCGATCTCTACCGGGCCGGACCGTTAAAACGTCGATTAAGCGAGATAAACGCTGTTTAAACTCGATAGCCGACGTCGCCAACTTTACGAGAACACCCCCGGAGCACCTACGAGCTATCGATAAAACCGCGTCAAAGTGAAAACGTATTGCCTTTTGACCCAGCTCGAAAAGCTGCGCGTCGAATTTACGAAAAGCAAGCTTGGAGTTCCTCTTGGCATCCGGCGAGAGGAACGTCCACCGGAACGTGATAATTCCTCCGGTTATATTCGGTAACTTGGATCGTTTCTCGCGGAAGTCGATTTTTTCTTTTTTCGCGTCTTTCGCTGAAAGATCTTCAGGTTAGAAGAAAATAGGTGTCAATATGCGAAAGAAAATGTCGATAAGCTTGGAATAGCGTACAAGATGAACTTGAAATTGTTCTTTTATCATCACCAGACGCATAATTTGAAATCGTACAAACTTTTCTTAGTCATTCTTTTTTTTCTGACTTTCAATACAAGCGGAAATAATTTAGACGTTCCTTATAAATGGGACACTTTGTATGTATCTACTTTGAGACACTCGTATTCGATGGAATTTTTAATACAGTCGAATTCACTTTGTCACGCGATTTCAAACGAACAGACACAACTGTTGTGACAAAATCGAGCATCGCAGAGGTAAGAAAGGTGTTACATATTCAATTTGATAGAATAAAATATCACTGAACTGAACAAAGAAGTTTCGTTGCACGGAGAAGAAGACTAGCAAGTATTATACATCGTATACGTAAAATTTAAGTATGAAAGTCTTGTGGAAAATGCTGTTACACCTACTTTAAGGCTTTACACTCGAAAGACGCCGTAATCTCAAAAGTTTCGGAAGTTTCTGGTAAACCTCATTACTCTAAGATTCTTTGTACGTGAATACAAAGATAAAAAATTTCTTTATTAAATCACGTTGTCCACTCTTATCTAAGAAAACAGTTTGCATCGTCGAGAAGTAAACAGAAATTTTGGTCAAACCGTTACTTCGAATAAATACTCTTTGAAAATTCTTTCGATTGCGCTTCCATGTATTTTCTGTCGCTCAGAAACGTTTCAACGAGCTGAAAAAGCACGCGAGCTACGGGGATGCAATGTTGCTTAGAGATTTAAACATTTGCGTGCACTTTTGCTTGGAAGGCGGAAAACGAAGGAAAGATAAACGAAACGGGAAAAGCCTTGCTGCAATGAAGCAAAGACGACTTTGAGTGCGCTGAAAATTATTATCACGCCAATTTCACCGTATGTAATGTTAACATAAAAGGGAGAGACAATTTTAACGTACATCGCGCGATAGAAATGAAGAAATCCAACGAATTAAAGAACATTGAAATATGTTAAGAATATTGATAGATTTAGGTGTAGAGACGAATTCTTTCCGACTGGATTCGCATAATTCATTCAAAGCCAACCGAGTTTCTGTCGCGATGACATTCGCAGGCTGCCAGAAAAATGGCAAAACGTCCTCGACGATAATGGAGATTATTTCGAGGATCGATCTGTTTTCATTCTCTCTAAATAAAACTTCGATTGTGGCCTTAAAATCGGAAAGAATTCATTTCTACGCGTTTTAGCTTCGAGAAATTTTAGAAAATCGAGATCGGAGCAAGTAGTGTGAGTCAGGCATTTCTCAGACGTCGAAATTTTCCGAACGTCCGAGAAATGTTCGACTCACACTACTAGTTAATCCCGAGAGATAGAAAATTTTCGAGATCGGAGCAAGTAGTGTGGGTCGAGACGAAATTTTTCAAGCTTCCGAGAAATGATTGACTCACACTACTAGTTTTGCTTCGAAAAATTGTGGAAAATTTTCGAGATCGGAGCAAGTAGTGCGAGTCAAGGCGAAATATTTCGAATGTCCGAGAAATGGTTGACACGCGCTACTAGTTAACTTGGAGAAATTGTGGAAAATTTTCGAGATCGGAGCAAGTAGTGCGAGTCAAGGCGAAATTTTCCAAGCGTCCGAGAAATGATTGACTCGCACTACTAATTAGCTTGGAGAAATGATTATTCGGAAAGAGGAAATGGAGAGAGCTCCACTAGAATGAAGCGAGGACAACTTTAAGCAGAGCAGATCGCACGCTTTATCTCCCGGCCGGTTCCGATTCCGATCGGTTCGAACAACAAACAGTTTTATCACGTCGGAAAGACGAAATATAGGGAGCAGCCGAGAATCCGCGACTTATCAAAATTCCGAGCGTACGCGACACCGCTGCCGCGTACAGGACGGCATAAAGCACGAAAGCTCGTGCCACGCCGCGAACCTAGGCGTGGTTAAAACAAAAATACGCGGCCTCGGCCTTCACAAATATATTTTCTCCTCTGCCGTTCCCATCTCGAAGTAGCTGTCCCGTGCAGCAAAGTGATAAATTCGGGGAACGCGTTAAATCTCTACCTGCGAACGTGTGTGTATGTGTGTATTCGAGGTAACGATATAAGTGATTCGAAGGAACGATCGAAATCTACGTTACCACGAGAGAAAGAGGGGGGAAGAGATAGAAACGAGTGGAAGAGAACGCTAACTCCTCCATTCTGTAACACATTTACCTCTAAAAACTTGAAACTTTGATTCTCGAAAAAAATTGAATCTTTCCATTCGGCGATTACTTATGAAAAAAATAAGTAATTCGAAGGATCGATCGAGATCTACCTTGCCACAAGAGCAAGTAATAGAAACGAGTGGAAAAGCATGTGAATGTTACCATTCTGTAACACATTTATCTCTGAAAAATCGACACTGTTTATCGAAAAAAAATTGAAACTTTTCATTTACTAACTACCCACGAAAAGAAATTCCCAAAGTATACCCATTTTTTGACGCCTCAGAATGGTGCACTCCCTCGATCATTTTGCAACGAAGACGACAGTGGGAAATGATAGAAACAGTGTTACAAAACACATCTTCCACCCTTCGGTCCACGTCTGAACGTCTATGTGATCTTTCGACCGACTTTAGACCGTTATAACTACCCCGTTGTGGTTTTTTCGTCCTTCAGCCGGTCGTCGATTTCGCCGAAAGTAGATCGATCGATCGATTCGCCTTTGTCAACCTCTCTCCCTCGCTTTCTTCGAGTACATTCTTTTAATACGACCTTTTATTACACTCGACATTTGGATCCCGGCCAGTTCACAGAGAAGCCCGGCTGTCGTTCCTCGTTTCGTCTATCAACCGGCTCTCGTCCTCCGTTCGAATTACTCCTTCTCTTCGCGCATCGAGAAAAATAGCGGAACACGTTGAAGACGTTAACGAACATAGGGCGGCACTCTGTACGAGAAGCTCTTTTACGATCTTTTAATAAAAACGCCTCCGGGATGTAAATTGCAAGCCGGGTTTCGCGTTCGTCGCAGGATCGAGAGAGATTTGTCGACGTCGTACTCGTCCGTCGTGGACGTCCTCGTAGTTGGCCGATATTGGAATTTTTACGAGGGGGTGTTAATCGAGGGAGGGCGGATCGAGAAAGGAGAACTTCTCCTACGATCCGGGAATTCATTTTGGTGATTCGACGCGCTCCCACTCTCTCACCTGGGGGCTTTGATTAAATTTTATTTATGTCCCGTACGACGCTGCCCGCTTCGCGTTTCGCAATTTTTTCCACGTTTCTGCAGCTTCGTTTTTTCCAGCGGAATCGAGACGCGGGTGAATAGATCCTGATTCGACACGCGTGAAGGAGTTATTCCTTTTTAGCGATACGAAAGGAGAGTAACGTCTACTGGAAGAAAACAGCGAATCAATTTTGTATCATTTCTTACTGGAGTTAGATTTTCTTCGGAGACTTTTGGAAATTTTTCATTTCAGAATTTTCTTTTCTGTTCCTCGAGACTTCTCGATCCTTCGTGATTTCGTTCTGTGGATTTTTCTGAACTTTCAAGCCTCTTACATTGTTCCAAGTATTCTGTGCTATTTTGACTGTGTGTAATTAATCGGCACACGTTTTATCGCTGATAGAAAATCGAAAGTGTTGCCCCGTTAAATTGAACAGAAGAAGCATACGTCTGCCAAGAATCGCAGCTTAGTAAGCTGCTTACAACGGCAGATTGGACTTAGAATGTTTGTTTATCGAGGCACCGTAATCTCTCAAAGCATCTCCAAGATGTTCGACCGACTTATCGTCATTTATCAGAATGTTTCAAACGTTTGATCAAAAAAAAAAACAGAAAATCTACGTCGAAAAATAACACGTTTCACAATCTGCCCAAGTTAGAAGACCATTTTCATTACGAGGTTTCTATTACAATGAAAAATTCAGGTCGACTCGAAGAAGGATTAATCGTCGACAGTTTCGTTCACGGTATTTCAGAGTAGAGTAAAGATTTATGTTAGCGGGAGCCCCATGGTCGGGAATGGGAGGAAAAATGTTCCCGTGTCGCCTTAAGCAACGAAGACAGGACGAAATAAAATTTTTATCTTGCGGATATTCCCATAAGAGCCCAGGAAATTCGAAGGACCGCTCGCTCTCTCAGGTTTTCAGCTCGGTGGCCAGTGGAAAGGTATGTGTTGGGTCGGACGCAACGATGTTAAATAGTCGACAATTTTCCAACTTTTTTTTTGTCTCGTATTTCGCGAGTTTTACCAACTTTTTCATTTTTACGCGCTGCGTGATTCGAAACTTAAGTCGAAATACCGTTCGACTTGAAGTAGAGAGCCTGTGACCGCGGGGGTAAGTAGTGCAGCTCGACGATTGGTCAGACACTGGATACAAACGACACCGTTCACCACTCCAGTAAGTTCTCTCGTTCTTTCACGCATAATACTATGTTAATCTGTCCTGTACACAAAGAGACTTGTGAATTTAATCGACTGAGATCGATGGATTTAACGTTCTCTTTCGCTGTAATAATTCTGTACAAGTGGAACGATCGACGAATGGAGAAATGATCGATAATTTTTCCTAAAAGTTTGAACGCACTTCGCAATTTCTTCATTTAAAATTCAATCAATCATTTCTCGTGAAAGATTCTCGCGTACTAATCACATTGTTATTTGATAAAAAAATATTTGTCCTTTCGTTTGATTAATCTCTCTCGTGACAGCGATACCTCAGAAGTTTCCAGTCTACGAAGTAATTTTTTCTTTCTCAAATTCCAACAAGAACGCGTCGTTTTTCCGAGATTCTTCTCGTCGCGACGCATTTCCTTCCAGGTTCCCTTCGTCCGACAATTCAGCGAAACAGCGGAGGTTCGCTGTATCAGGGAGAAAGGCTGAAAGCTTCTCTGATAGAACGCGGTTAATGGACGTTCACGTGTGTGTAGGACCCTCCTCTTGAATTACTATTTCCCCTTCGTCGACCCGATCTGTCAGATTTACCCAACACGGGTTGCATTAAGACCGAAGGTTCGTCTTCCACGTGAACGTATATACGGACAGCTGATCTTCTTTTTTAATCAAGCAACTCCTCATCGATCGATCATTCTCCTCCGCGAACGTAGCAATCCGTCATTCCTCTGACGAATTGCCACTGGCGACATGATCTCGTTCGACGAATAAGGATACGAAGATTAGCCTTGTCCTGCGCGTTTCCCAATTTCTCCAGGAAAGAAAAAGGAACAAGTCAAAATTACACTTGGATCGAATTCCTTTTAGGAACGACCAGCGATGTTGAAATTCGCGGAATAACCCGCGAAACATCGAGGAGTTCTCCGATAAAAGCAGATTTTCCGTTCCCCCGTTCTTTGATCGATAATTAAAAACATCGAGAAATGTGTTTGAACGAAGGGAATGATCGTGGAGAGGGAAATAAAGCGATCTTTCTTTTAACGAGATTCGAAAAGTCGTACAACTCGATCGTTTCTGCGCGAGAAAGACTTCCTTCCTTTGATCATAAACTATTCACAGGTTGAAGCCTCGCGACGACTGGTGCCCCTCGTCCTGGCGAACATTTGCAACTCACAGGGCGAAACAGTGAATTATTTCTGGACGAAAGCATCAAAGCTTTCTCCTGGCCCCTTCAGCGAACGCTGCTCATCTTTGCTTTTAGCTCTTTGGACATCGCGTTTCTCCGCTCTTCTATCTTCGCTTGCCGGCAGAGACTGCGAATGACATCCGGATGGATTAACATTTCCGCAAGCTGATACTTCGGGATAATTGAAAGGACTTATTTCTCTCTCGTGGCAGCTTTCGCCCGTAGAATATAACCGACAACGTTTGGACGTTTGAAAACCTGAGTCACCCTGTATTGTACCAGTTATACTCTGTTCAAAATGAGAGTAACCTCGTTTCGCGCATGGGACGTGTCTCTCGTGGCAGCTTTCGCCCGTAGAATATAACCGACAACGTTTGGACGTTTGAAAACCTGAGACACCCTGTATTGTACCAGTTATACTCTGTTCAAAATGAGAGTAACCTCGCCCTAGCCCTAAGGCAGGGCTAGAACCACTAGGACGTCCAATCCCCCACTTAACCACCTATGTTTTTCTCCGTCTTACCCTCTGCTACGCTCTCTGTCTATGCGCAAAACGGACGAGAATCGGTCCGAGAGCGAGGTTACTCTTATTTTGAACGACGTATAGCAGAGTATTCGATATAGAAGAGCGCATAGTTGTGAGTTTGTACAGGGTTAACCGGCTGATTGCGCCGTAACCTCGACTTGACGGACTTCATAAAAGATTTTGGAAGCTTTTGAGCGATGGAATGGAAGGGAATTTCGAGGTAATTGGGGAGAAGTGAAATTGATTAAATCAGGTTTGCCGATGGTACTAGTGGTGTGATGGTTGTCGAGTGTGCTACACACGCGTTACCATACGATTTTCACCACTTCTCCGTCTTCTCTCCAATGTTGTTTCGTTCGTTTAAATTCCTTTCCAACGCAAACGTTGTTAACCTTTATGTCAACAACCAGAATTGTCTACTTTATGGTAGGAACCTAGGGAAAAATATTGAAGGACCCAACGGGAATCGAACCCGGGACCTCAGGCTTAGCAAGCCGAGGCTTTGCGCGCTACGCCAACCACTCCCTCTCTATTCCCGCGTGCCGGTTTCATAATTTTTTGGGGTATGGAGGCCCCGATACTACACTCGGCCATCCTGAACTGACATTCGCCCTCGAATGTCCTAAGAGTTCAACACCTCGACAAACTCAAACACTTTCGGGTAACACTCCCCCACACAGTGACACTCTCTCTCAGTTGAAACTCTGTTTCTCAACTCTTTTTGGGAGACGTGCAACCCTCTCACATGTTTTCATCTCACAACGCCTGGCTTCGTGCAGCCGTAGATGCCTCCATCTCGGTTGAGCCACCATTTGTAGGAACCGACGACGAAAAAATATTGAGGGACCCAACACGGGAATCGAACCCGGGACCTTCGGCTTAGCAAGCCGAGGCTTTGCGCGCTACGCCAACCACTCCCTCTCTATTCCCCCTTCGAGGTTCCCTATTTGAGTATGGAGGCCCCGATACTACATTATCGTCCAATTTCAGTAGTTTTCTGATAACAAAATTCTAAACTTGAGGCAAACACGGATAGAAAGTGCGCTAAATAACAACGATCCGGCTGAATATTTCAATCTTTCACCTGGAAGATCAAATATTTTAAGTGAGAATTATGCAAAGGGGTACCTGGTTATTGACACAGTTTATAACGTATCGAAACGAGGAAAGTTTATTCGCCGTTGCTCCTCGGTGATTAGACGAAGAGAAAAAGTTAGTGTGAACTTGAATTTATTGTTCGCGCGGTTACCTACAGAAGCGTCCCTAATGGCAGCTATAAAACCGTGATTCGCCGGTAAATCGTTAGAATCATATGACCCAAGCTGACCTGGAAAGAACCCAAAAGGTATTTTCACCTCTCTGCTGGAAACGGCGTCGGAAGAGGGTTTCTCATAACCAATGAAATTTAGATTAGTAAGCGAAAGCACCACATTCGACGTTTTCAGAAAACGTTTATGGTCTTTTTTTCCTCTACCTTTCTGCGTATATAAAAGCGTAATTCTTTTTTCTTCACAGAGGAGAGCATTTTGCACACATCGAGTGATAACAGTGAAGACACAACACACATGCTGTAGATTTTCTATGTGATATTTGCAACATTTCGATATTTTCAATATATTTTGGTAAAGCTTCTCTGTAACGGTAGAATGACATATTTCTGAAATTTCTACAGTTCCTACGTACCTCTGGCAAATCATAGTTGGTAGATCTCCGTGTTCCTAGTATTCCGCACATCAAAAGCTCCTACATTTCCGTGTTTCTCGAACTTCACAGTCCACAGACCTCCATATTCATAGAATTTCACGCGCCTAGTGCTTCCGTGTTTCCAAAATTCTACGTTTCCTGTGTCCTCGAATCTCCATATTTGCAAAATCTCAATATTCCTATAGCTCTGTACTTCTAAAGTACCTAACTATTGTTAAATTTCAGAATCTCCACTATGAAAAAATAGCCCAATAACCAACCACGTGTCTGAAGCTCCCTTATTCCCAAAATTCCACATTTCCTGCATCCTCGAATCTCCACATTTGCAAAACCTCAATATTCCTGTAACTCTGCCACTCTTAAAATCGCTAACTATCGTTAAAATTCAAATCAGACCGTCGTCAAAATTCAGCATCTCCAATAAGCCGATAAAAAAAAAAAACAGCAACCCAATAACCTAATCACGCTTCTACACATCCGTGTCCCGTTTCAGAACGAGCTACTCTCTTATTACAGTTGTTGAAATGTTCTTTGGCAATTCCCATCCTAACCGCCGATAATCGAACGATGTTCCAGTGTGGCGGTCAGAGCGGTGTCTGGACAGCAAGCGTGATCATACTGTCAATCGGAAGCTGGGTTGGCAAAGTTGGCCCACGACCAGCCGATGACGAGGTTGCACACCTGATATTGCCGAGGGAAAGGTTGGAGACCGTACGACAGGTTCTTTCCGAGGTGCCTTTGATCGACGGCCACAATGACCTGCCCTGGAACATTAGAAACTTCGTCCACAACCAGCTGGCCAAGTTCGACTTCAACACGGATCTACGACAGGTCGCGCCTTGGAGCAAAAGCGCCTGGAGCCAAACGGACTTGGTCAGGCTTCGCGAAGGCATGGTTGGCGGTCAGGTAATTATCACTATTCGCGTATCTTCCGATTATCAGCTGACGGTAATTGTTGGCGGCGCTGTGTCGGTATCCAAACAGCTTTTGCAAATTAAATTCTCCCTTTTGCAAATTACATTCAATCTTTTGTAAATAAAATTTAGCCTTTTGCAAATATAAAATTCTCCCTTTTGCAAATGTAAAATTCTCCCTTTTGCAAATAAAATTCAACCTTTTACAAATTAAATTCCCCCTTTTGCAAATATAAAATTCATCCTTTTGCAAATTAAATTCTCCCTTTTGCAAATAAAATTCAACCTTTTGTAAATAAAATTTAGCCTTTTGCAAATATAAAATTCTCCCTTTTGCAAATATAAAATTCACCCTTTTGCAAATATAAAATTCTCCCTTTTGCAAATAAAATTCAACCTTTTGCAAATATAAAATTCACCCTTTTACAAATTAAATTCTCCCTTTTGCAAATTAAATTCAACCTTTTGCAAATTAAACTCAACCTTTTGCAAATCAAATTCTCCCTTTTGCAAATCAAATTCACCGTTTTATTTATAGTCTGTTCCAACCTCAAGTCACAATTTAAAAGTAACATACACAGTAACATTATTATATGACTTATGGCAAATTAAATGTCGATATAACTGAGGCCTGCCTAAGAACTACACACTTAATAAAAAATAGAACTGCTCCTATTTCACTTTACTGCACAAGACAAAGATATAATATTGAATTTACATCTAACACTTAGCATTACAGCACATTTTCAAAGTCTAACTAAAGTACAGTTACTAATTTGCCTCTGTGGTCGCTCGAGTAGGTAATTCTTCGAATTTCATTAAGACATTTGATAACGCACGTTAGGTGGACTTAGAGTGTACAGATACAAACTGTACAACCAGTTTCCCATATCGACGAAGACAACATGTAACTAACACAGGAGATATAAAAAAAAAAACCGAAAAAACTATGTAAAAATAGCAGAATTATGTCTGGAAAGTGAATCAAGCTTTCCTCAAGTTTTCCACATAGTTGAACGCAGGGGTTACTTCGGGTTACTCGTCTGGGACAGCTTGAATGCATCGATTATCGTCACAAAGCCTTGGAAACTCGTCACGTCCGACCATGGTACACACACACACACACAGAGATGTGTACATAGACAGGTGTATGTACGTCTGTGTACACATAGAATGTTTCCTCCCACAGCGTGCTTACACCCGCGTAACCAACGGGTTAAGGAAAATTAAAGGAGAAATATTTTCATGGCACGTCCGTGCGTATTTCTCCGTGAAGACGAGAAGTTACGCGGAACGTAAGCAAAGAGGAAGGCAGAGTAACAAAAGGAACACCTGGCTAACGCCACCCTATGAAATTCATTTAGCTTTCTTTTTTTTCTTTATTTAACCAACTAGAACGAACCGGTGTAATTAATTATGCTGCTTCTTTGCGAGCAAGTTGCCCCGGTGGCGAACAGCTTTTCGAACTTACTTAGGCGCCTGAGCTCGTGTGATCCAGGCAAAAAGAGTTCCCGTTTGCAGGATAAATGTAAGATTTTCCTTCGTACAAATTGATCGTTTTCTGTGTACCGCGAGAAATGGAAGAGGAAAACAGAAAGATTTTTGATACTATCAGGTCATCCCACAAGTTCGTGTCAAATTTTACAATTTAGACGAATATTGTCGAGAAAATTTATTAAATTTGATTTAAAAAAAGAAAAAAACGTAAGCGCCTTCTCGTTGCACAAATTTTTTCTATTTTTCTTTGTTTTAGTAAGACTGTTATATCGTGGCTACAGTATTTCCTTGGATTTTCTTTCAAATATTCTTCGTTTCGCGGCACGAACCTGGTGGTTGACCTGCTACAACTGCGAAATAAAAAGGAGATTCGTGGAGGCGAATGTGAAAAGTAAGTCAGCGTAGCTGAAGAAGAACAGAGGAACTTTAATCGACCCTATAAAGCAGCTCTCTGTTGGCACGCTGCAGCTTATTATCGCCAATATCTGCCCTCTTATCCAGCCTCTTCCACCCTCGGCTTGGCGGATCCTCTAAGCAGGGATCATCGACGCCAAACAAAAATTCCGATCAGATTATTTACGACACGCGGCTGACTGCCGGTAATACGAGCATAATCCTTGGGTATCGAGGCGATCTGTCAAGAGGATATATATATCAAAGATGCTACGCGGGAGCCCGGCAGATTTAATGCATCCGTACTATCTACGAGTGCCTCGAGCAATGCGATGAACGTGCCACGATGCGTTCGATCATGACTTCCGGCGCCTGTAGCCAGCTTGCGGGCACGTATATTCGCGTCCTGTGCAGTTGTAACTGGAGAGAGAGAGAGAATATTCGCAGTGTAAACGATCATCACAGACACCGAAGAATTGTCTGTATCTTGAACATTTTTTTTTTTTGTTTTACTTTCGTTACATACGAGAGACAGACTTCTCTCGAGAGGAGCAGACGAAACCAGTTCGGCAGTTCGCGTGAAACGATATATGCAGGCGAAAAGAGAGATTGAAGGTATACGTCGTCAGCGGCGAAGCAATATATTCGTGGAGGAGAGCCGTTTCCAAATCCCTCGATTCAGCCAACGCGAGACTCGAGTATCGCTGTAAGCGGCGATATTAAGAAAGACAACGCGGCCACGAGATGACACAGAAAACGCTCCTTTCTTTACGAGGCTAACCGTGTAACGTGGCGGCACAGATAACGAAACACGGGAAACAGAACGGTGTGTTCGTACAGCGATATTGCGTTTCACAAACACGGGATCTCTCTCTTGCGGGCTCTCCCTCTCTCTTGCAAGCTCTTTCTCTCTCTGGCAAGCTCTCCCTCTCTTGCGCTCTCCTCTCTTTCTCTCGCACTCTCTCTTTTGCAACCTCCCCTTCTCGCGTTCTCCTTCTCTCCATCCCTCGAGCTCTCCTTCTCCCTTTTTCTTTCGAGCTTTCCCTTTCTTGCGCTCACCATCTCTTCATAGCACTCTCTCTCTTGCAAGCTCTCCCTCTCTTGCGCTCTCCTTCTTGCTTTCTCGCGCTTTCCTTCTCTCGCGTGCTCCCATTCTCGCGCTCCCTCTCTTTCTCGCGCTCCCTCTCTTGCAAGCCCCCCCGCAAGCTCTCCCTCCCTTGCAAGCACTCCCTCTCTTGCGCTCTCCCTCTCTTGCGCTCTCCTTCTTCCTCTCTCTCCCTCACGTTCTCCTCCCTTTCTCGCGCTCTCCTCTCTTTCTCTCCCGCAAGCTCTCCCCCTCCCCTCCCATCATCTATCTGCTTTCGACCGCAAGCTCGTTACCGGTTCCCCAGGTTTTCTGGCTGCTTCTTTTTGCCGCTACGTAGCCCGGCTGGCTTTCTTCGCGGACCCCGCGTGTTTCTCGTTTTTCCTGTCCTTCCTTTTGCCGCGTTCGCGCCGGATACGCCATTATCGCGCAAGCCAACGTTCTCTCGTCGAGAGAACGATGACGCGAATCGTCAGCGAAATCGCGACGCGTGTTCACGGTGGGTGGGTGGGGAAAAAAATCGTTGAAATACGGTGAACGGAGATATCTGGTCTTTTATTCGCAAAGCTCGTGTGTGTATTCACCAACCGGTTGCCGTTTCTCTAGTTTAAGAAGCGCAGAGTGATTAGCAAAACGGACAGATAAGATTAATCACATTTCACGTGAGAAACAGAGACAAGGAAGAACACGCACAGCGGCGGCAGTAGGGTTAACAAACTCGGATCATTTATTCGTTTCTATCTCGCGACTTGTTTTCCTTTTCAAACTAAAGAGAAGAACTTCCCCGACAAAGAGACAAAGTAAAGGAAACCAATCTGCGTTCCCAGGCGTGACGTGGCCTGAGACCGCGTAAAACCAAACACAGAGCGAAGAGATTTTCTGTATTCTGGTACGTTTTCTCGCGGCATTATGTTACCACCGCGTCATAATAGTTTTTCTTTTCAATATTCCCCCATTCAGCCCTGGCTGTATTTTCCCTTCTTCGTGCCGGCAACTTCCCCGTATATACAATTTCCATTGTTGTTAAATATAAGTTCTACGGAGGAAATAGAGTAGTTACCGTGTTGAAAATGCAACGTTCAGTTTGGTTTTCTCACGAGGTATAATGAAAAGAATGAAACGGGGAACGGGCGAATGTGAATAGAAATTTCATCTCGTTCTGTTCGAACTCTGTAAACGCGTTCGAGATTTTCTATAATTTTCTTTCGATTCGTTTTTTAACAAGTTGGGAAAACGAACACGTTGGGAATTAGCTGCGATCGTTCGACGACGTGCACCGTTTACTATTTACTGTGTAAAGTGAGGAAAACGAAGAAAAAGGAGGAAAGGGAAAAATAAAGAAAAAGGAGGAAAGAAGAAAATAAAGAAAAATAAAGTAATATTAAATGAAAAAATAATCAACGTTCAAAGGAACGTGTGAGAAAACGATTATCCCTTCCACCAAAACAAAACTAATCGCCGTCTCGTTCTTCCTCTTTTCGGATTTTTCAAAAATGTCACGTAATTCGATCCACCGAAAAAATGAGTTACTTCGTTTTGCAATACTGTTCGAGAAAAAATTGGTACAACCTTCGAATGGAACTCGAAGAACAGAAGAATCACACGCTCCGCGGTGCTCCTGAAAATTATTGTTCGAGCGTACCGACGACCAAACAATACATCGGCCTTTTCCATAGAAACGGTATTTGTAAAGAGAAGTCTTAGCCGGCATGGCCCGTCAATTGCTTTGTTACAGTAAAAATTTCGAAGACTCTACACCTGGACACCGCATGCGTGAACACCATAAGACAGACCCTCGACACCAGCAATCCTATCTACACAGCAACGTAACAAATCTATGCAACAACAATTTCCCCACTTCCATACCATCAGACAGACCACCCCTCAAGCATCCCGAATAAAACCAATCACCACACACTTTCCACCGCCTCCTCCACATTCGCACCACCAATCGCAACACACGCCTAGTTAATAAAAGAGCGAGCACAGACACTCCAAAGACAGAACTCGTTTAGCTTTCGAAGCGCACAATCGTAACACACTCGACTTTAGTGGAACTCTCCGGACATTAGTTTATCGGGAGAGAACGACGCGAAATATACAGTGGAGGGCAAAAGTATTCGTACACCCTATAAAATGGAATAACTTTTTTTAAATTGGACCGAACGACTTAAGTTTTGTTTGAGAAGTTAGAAAGATTAGTTTACTAGATGACGTGTAAAAAAATTTTTGAAAAAACAACAATTAGTCGGAATCGCGAAGAAAATTGTAAAGGTCACTTTTTACAACTTTTTTATCTGAGCACGTAATGGAAATTTAAAAAATACGTTTTGTAGATCTATGTCACATATACACACGCTGAAAATTTCATCGGTGGATGGAGAAACAAGCGACAGGACATTAGTTTATCGGGAGAGAACGACGCGAAATATACAGTGGAGGGCAAAAGTATTCGTACACCCTATAAAATGGAATAACTTTTTTTAAATTGGACCGAACGACTTAAGTTTTGTTTGAGAAGTTAGAAAGATTAGTTTACTAGATGACGTGTAAAAAAATTTTTGAAAAAACAACAATTAGTCGGAATCGCGAAGAAAATTGTAAAGGTCACTTTTTACAACTTTTTTATCTGAGCACGTAATGGAAATTTAAAAAATACGTTTTGTAGATCTATGTCACATATACACACGCTGAAAATTTCATCGGTGGATGGAGAAACAAGCGTCGAAATATGTAGGAATCTTCAGGTTTATTACGATTATAGGCCGAAAGTCGTGAAATAGTGCGATTTTCACAATCTTTAACCGTTTGTAGCTCATAGCAACATTAACCGATTTCGATGAAATTTTCAGCGTGTGTATAATTGACATAGACCCACAAAACGTATTTTTTAAATTTTCATTACGAGCTCAGATAAGAAAGTTGTAAAAACGACCTTCGCTATTTTCTTCGCGATCCCGACTAATTGCAGTTTCTTCAAACAAATTTTTCACACGTCATCTAGTAAACTAATCTTTCTAACTTCTGAAAAAGAACTCAAGTCGTTTGGCCCAATTTTGAAAAAGTTATTCCGTTTTATAGGGTGTATGAATACTTTTGTCGTATATTGTAATATTTTGTGCCGCGTCAATTATACCCGAATTATTATTGCCGACTGATTGCCAACGGAACTATAAGTTACACGGAATTTTCACGCGGACCAATTATTTATAGACGCTACGTGATACCATATTTGCGGCACGATAAATCACGGGCGTAGAACCGCGCTCATAAAATTTGTCACGGTTTCGCGGGATGAAATAATGCGTGATAAATTCGAGTGCATTAATGGACAGCGATCTTATTAAACTGCAATAATGAACCAAAATTCGAGCGTGGTTGGCCATCGATCACCGGCCGATTTAGTTGAACGGGTTCGCAGACTCTATGTTCGTTGAACTTTCACGGTTCAATGATATGATAGTTTATGTGTAACGATTAAATTACCCGATAAACATATATCACGCGTAAATTTCTCACACAAAACTGGTAAACTTTGAAACATTTGCTTTTTTCCTTTTTCAAATTCTTCCTAAGTAGAAAATTTCAGGGCACAGAAGGAAAAATGTAGAAATAAAGGTAAAATGTAGTACTCGTTGTAATATTTAGGGGATGAAACAATTGCCTATTTAGTTTCTGTTTCTTCTTTTTTTAATTATATTCGTAAAGATATGAATTTGCATAAAAATTCGCACTGTGGAGCAGTGGAATAAAATACGGAGACGGAGAATTAATTATGAAAAATTGGACAAAATATTGGGAACACTGAGACGTCACATCCGATGAAAGTCTGAAATAAATGTGAAACTTTCAAATCTCGTAAAATCGCGAACACCGGAAGAAGAATATTTTCCAAAAGTTATTCTGAAATGTAACTTGAAAAGTATCCTAAACGCTGGAATACGATATTGCAAGAAAATAATATCGCGCAATGAATTCGCATAACTAATTGAAAAGCCGCCAAGTTTCCAGAAATTGGAAGTTCTTTCATCCGAGCCTGAGCAAAAATGGCAAAAGATCGTCACACAACAATGCAAATTATTTCGACGAGTCAACTATTTTTACTTTTTTCTTTTCTTTTCAAGTAAAACTTTTATCGTGCCCAAATAGTCGGGAAAATAATTCATTTCTACACCTAATACACTTCAGCTTTGGCACAGAAATATTTCCACGCTAATCCCCCTTCACATTTCTCACATTCTACTCGAGCGATCATTCTCAACATCGCCTTTCTTCTTTCCCCCCGTTCCTAATTAACCAGAGAATAATCCAACTCGCACTTTCTTCACAGTTTTGGGCTGCTTACGTGCCGTGCGAGTCGCAGCATCTCAACGCGGTCCAGCTGACTCTGGAGCAGGTGGACCTCATTAAGAGGCTCATAGAGAAGTACTCGCAAAACATGCAGTTCGCTGCTTCTTCAAGGGGTAGGTGCATCTTTCACGATTATCTGAAACAAGGACAAATCTCGATTCTATGTTATTTTCATTGAAAGGTTATTGTATTACGCAGAGTCTGTTTCCCAACCTTCGACCTATTGCACAGGTTTTGCACTGAAAATTCAACTTTTTGCAAATCAAAATCAACTTTGTATTTTTCATTGAAAAGTTATTGTATTCCGCAGAGTCTGTTTCCCAACGTTCGACTTACTGCACAGAATTTTCACTCCAAATTCAACTTTGTGTTTTTCACTGAAAAATTGGTTTCGTCGTTACAGGAAACTTGCAAAGAAATTTCGGGGAAATAAATAATGGAGGAATGAAATTCATTTCGTAATCGTAATGTATATACCTATATACAATTCCGCGATATTTCAACAGGTCTAAATTGTTAACTTTCGAAATTGTTCGGATAGAAAAAGAAAAGAGTTGCTCGAATTCGCTCGATTTCCAGAGATCCTGGAGGCCCACGGAAATGGCAAGATAGCTTCTCTGATCGGCGTGGAGGGTGGACATAGCCTAGGCAGTAGTTTAGCCGTTTTAAGGACACTCTATCAGTTGGGTGTACGTTATCTCACACTCACGCATACTTGCAACACTCCGTGGGCGAAAAGTTCGTCGGTCGAAGACGAAGATGAGGATGGTGAGTAATTAGGAGCAACACGAACCTCTCGTTTTTGCCAAACCCTAGAGAGAATTAATGAAATTGTATACAGGATCCCCTGTAACTCGTTAAAAAAAAAGGAACATACAAACTCAGAATTTGTAATTTTGGAATTTTCGGTTAATTAAATTTGACCCAAACAGCGATCTCCTGTGAAACTTCATTTGTATTATATTTCCCTGATTATAGGAGGTCCTACTGTACATCGAACGTAAATATCAATATTAACAGTTTTTATACCGTTGCATTGAAAAATTACTCAGCTAAATTCTCATAAGCGTTCGAATTACATTATTACAACGATCGATACTAATACAGTTAATCACATTGGCTTCTGAAATCAGAAATAAACATTCTCGTCGTATAGCGGTATCAAGACTAATTGTTAACCTATAACGTATTAGACTCGTGGCAGAAATTATGGTCAAGATGCGAGAAAAATAGTTACACTAGTGAGAAAAATTAATTATAATCCTAACCTTCGTTTTAATTTGCAAGACTGAGGATTGCTAAATGTTATTAATCCGTAACAGATTAGCTTTCGTTGATCTGACAGTACTAAAAGAGAAAATGGCCGACGGTTAGATGCATAGTCAGAAAAGAAATCATATGTTAAGGGGCTAAGAAGATTTATTTTCAATGTACAGAGATAAGCATCGAACAAGTGTTTCGACATTTGTTTTGACTACTCTTTTAAGAGTTGACTAATTTAGAATATTATACGCACAATTGTTCCAAGTATCGAATAGCTTGAATATCGTTAAACGCCGCGATAATCGCACGTTTGCGCTGTGTTGCACGGTTAAAAATGTTAGAGCGGCAAATCGGAAGGTTGGGAAAGAGGAGTGAAGTTTCTCGTATTGTTTCAGGAGGCGGTCTGACAGCTTTCGGGAAGGCGGTAGTCCAGGAAATGAATAGGCTGGGAATGCTGATAGACCTTAGTCACACAGCGAGAGCCACCATGAGGGACGCTTTAAGGGCCAGCAAAGCACCCCTCATTTTTTCTCATTCCTCAGCCTTCGCCATTTGTAATTCCTCGAGGAACGTTCCCGACGACATTTTGAAGCAGCTGGTACGAAATATAATTCCTACTTTACTTTCCACTCGTTCACCTTTCGATTCGAAGTTACCAACTGTACGAGGCGTTTAACGCGAAAGTGGTGTAAAGTCGGAAAAAAGGCGATTTCTAGATAACGAGGGATAAAGTAGAAGTTCTGTAAAATTCAGGAATACGAAAGAATGTTGAATCTCTCGTTACATCAAGCCATTTTGCCCCGAAAATTAAATATACAAAAATGTGACCGAATTTTTCTTCGTTCGCGAGGAGAAAAATGACAGTTGATCAGAGTTGTATATTTAAAAAGAAAATGTTGAAAAGCAAGAATTGATAATTATTAGAAAGAAATTGACTGGTAGTAATATAAGAATAAGTCACACGATGTTACAATCGGTATATCCAGAACGATAGAACTACGAATTTACTTCGGGTAATTCTCCATTCGCATTCTACGAAGAAGAAAAACACCAGTGTGCTTAAACTTCGTAAAAAAAACTTTGCAACAGCCATATACGTAAGTGAACGATTACGATATTCAAAAATACGAAAATTCAGGCAAAAAAGGAAAAATATTATACAATTAAAGAAGAATTATCTCCGAGTTACATTTCTGTGAAATGTAATCGTTAAAATAAGAGTCGTGTTCGACTGCTGCTGATTCGTTTAACGTTGAACGGTGAAGGAACTTGTTGAAGGAGAAAGTTCCGTGAAATCGAAAGGAAAAGTGCTGGTTCCCGCACTTTTCCTTTTTTTTTTCCTCTCCGGAAGATAGATAATTATCTCGGTAGCTGGGCTTTCAATGGCTCGAAACATTTACCACCGACGATTCCTTTCTATTGTCCAGTTTTCTGCTCCATTATAGGGATCCTCCTGGTGTCCCTCCCTCGTTAAAGGGACAAATTAGTAGGGCGCGAAATTAACGGATCTATTCTACCCCCGGCCCCTGTCGTCGGTCCACCGTTCGTACGTCCATGCAAATCGACAATTTTCTTCGTCCAATGTACACCGGGTGTTGGAATTATTACAGCCACCTGTGAGAAATTCACGGTTTTACATTGTAACGATTCATTTTCAGATGAAAACACCTAATTATACCGAATTCTTATTATTTCTTTCTTTACGAAGCATCGATGTTTACTGTTGGAAATAAGCCTTTATCGCGATCGATGGGAGCTGCGCGCGCCGATGGGGATCTGCCGATTTCCAGGGGTCGGCGTCCAGGACCGAGCACGTTCCTTTCCGTCTCTCTCCGAGTGGAAGCAAGAACGTGCATAGAAAGGCAGCAGTATCGGCATTATAACTCTAACAATATTAAGGTTTTCTGTGTTTATGTAAAAGCGTCTCCGTTATTTATAAATAAAACTCTAACATTTACAAATTGCAAATATACACTTGGCAACGCTTCTGTTCAAACACGGTTCAATTGGGTGGAAAAAGAAAACGGGATCAGGATTTAAATCTCAGGATTAAACTCGTATCACACTGCGGATGTTCGATAGACGTTGCGTCGCGGACAAACGAAAATTTTCCCAGGATACGTCGCGGTCGATAGACGTAAGGCCACGCGAGACGCAAAATTGCATTCGTAAGAGACGCGTGAAAAATACAAAGTAGCTCTCGTGAGACAACTGCATTCCTACGATACTTTCCTAGAGTACACTCGGTAGAACAAGCCTATAGTTGTACGTATTAAATATAGTTAGTATAAAATTCAGGGTGTACTTTACCATCCAAAAATTCAACCATACAGTCCACTTACTACTTGTAAAGTCTTCAGTTTATCTCGCGATAAGTTCGAAGTCGCGTCGTTTATTCGTCGCGAAAACACTAACCGTCGACGCTGTGGCGCACAGCAATAGGAAAGAATCGAAGGATTCGTTTGCGAGAAATTTTGTTCGATCGAAATGGCAAGGAAATATCGGAAACAGGTATCGAAAAGGGGGGGAAACGTGTACGATTGAGATGAAATGCGGTTACACGAGAACAGTACAGCAGACTCGGTCGAAGAACGTGACGCGGTATAGTTGCGGTGAGGAGCTGCGGTTAACAGGAAGTGCGGTTAACGCTGAGACATCGCGGGGACGAGAAGTAATTTGATTTTTCGTCGATCATCGATACGAGATCCCGTTTCAACTGGCTTCAGATCAAAATTCCCACTTGCACCATCTAATTTTTAAGATTCTCAAATTTCCACCATTTTCGAACGTTTCCTTCGAACCGCTGCATTTCACCCTTTCGTCCTCTATCCGCGAATTTAGAAGAATATGAAAATTATTACTATGATACCATTGTCAAGGGGCCTATTTTTCATTTTTCTTTCAAACGACGCAAATGGGTTGAACGACAAAACGTTTCTCTGACCAAAATCACCTGGTTTATTTTCACCGGAAATCTTCCGTTTGATATATTTCCATAATGAAATTGTCTTCGAACACCGGTGTCCTTCTTTCCTCCAATTCCATTTCTTTCCAAAATCCGTGACTTTTCTGCGTTCAGAAAGGCAGCTACGATCAGTGTCCTTTTGAGTTTTCATAATAGAAGGAAATACTTTTGTATCCTTTGTATTTGAAAATTTTTTGTAGCGATATTCTAGGACGGCGTTCGATCAGATTTCTTACAGGGAATTTCGATTAGAATTTCGAGGAAATTTCTCGAGAATTGTACAATTGAATTCACGTTCTAATTTCCAGGCTGCTAACGATGGACTGGTGATGGTGACATTTTATAATTACTTCGTGAAATGTGGCTCTCAGGCGACCGTCTCGGACGTCGCTGAGCATATTTACTACATTAAAAAACTAATTGGCGTGGACCACATCGGTGTCGGTGGTGACTTCGATGGTATCAACAAGTACGTATGCGCTTTCTTCAACCCTTGTCCGTCCCTCGTGTCAATTTCACACATTTTCCCGGTAGAAAATTGTATTATTCGGCTATTTGTAGACCTATATTTAATAAAAGAATTTACAAAAATAATTATTTACCTTTTCATTTAATTCATTTTTTACCATTGTGTCAAATTAACACCGAGGGACCTATCAAGATGCGAAACTGAGGGACGGTTGAGGGTTAACCCTCTACTGTCGAGGACGGAGTCTCAGAGGCTCTAATAGAATTTGCATTTCTTAACTGTGTATCCACTATGAAAGCCAGAGGAAAAAGTATCATCTTACATATCAGTCTAAACATATATGTATATGTATACAGTGTTCTGTCGAACTACGCATAGGTTTAGAGACGCCGACTGTCGGCGTAATTGGGAAGCATCCCCCGGTTTTACGGAAAACTGAAGTCTGATCATCTGCACTGCGTGTCAATTGTCGCATATTGTCGTTAGAATAATAAGAAACGAAGTAGGTCGTGTGTAAAGACTTAGTTGTTGACTAAGAGACAGTGTTTTTCCAGAAAAGGATAGAATATGTACATGTCTCGGGGAGGCAACAGTAAAAAAACTAATTTGTTGTTGTTTCATAGCTGTAACACATCTTATTACAAGAAAAATAAACTTAGGATACGATAAAACGAAATTGTTGCAGTAATTGATCTAATTAGCTATACGTAGGCTCTCCTCTATTTTCAGTTAGCTCAATCATTCGATTGTGTACGTATGTATGCATACATATTATTCACGCATGCGCATACCACGCTTCTCGTTTGATTTTTCTCCCAAGCTGAGCTGTTCGTTGTGTACTTGAATTCGGTGCACTAGCTTCTTGTATGCAGCGGCACTTAATTCACACGGACGAATATGCCAAGTACGTAAATTGATCGGAAATCCGCATATAATCGAAAACGCGTTGTTCGATGTATTCCCTACAAGACTATAATCGCGCAGTATAAGCAACGTTCGTCGAGGCACTCGTTCGATGGCCTCGTAAACACCGACTGAGGTCGAGACGTCCTGTCCGGTTTTCTATCGCTGTACGCTCGCAACTGTTCTGGGAAAAATTCTAGGCCTTGACTTCTTAGAACTCGTGATATTTCTTGCGAGCTAAACATAAGAAACGCGAGCCTGGGTCGCTGTACGTACATCGAACCAAACATAAACACAGCTGTCCTTTTCAGAGTAAAACTATCGCGAGTTGCTCTCGAGAGTATCTCTCGCGAGTCGACACTGCGTCTGAGAGTGTCTGAGAGCATCGCTCAACTCTCTCAGAGTTACGACTCGAATAAACAGTTGTTACTCGTGCGAGTAAAAAAAGTCAGGATAAGAAATGCAAATTCTGTTGGAGTCTTACTTTTTTATTGTATCCCTGTCATGACGGTTATTTTGTTATATTTGCTATTATAACTTTTATCACTTCTAGAATAAATAATTACTGGTTTCTGATTGCTTAGAATATAAGCATTGTTCCATCAAAGAATTCCTCGTTTCGATTAATTTGTCATTAATTATTTTTGGTTTTTATTAAACACTAATGTACAACGATCTTTGTAAATAATACTCAATATGAGTTTCTAAGTGGTTAATTTACGAACATAAGTTGTAACTATGGTCATACTCTTACCGTGAACCGCATTTTTCATAACTTTCCCATCATTTCCGGGAAAAATGACAATTACATTTTTCGTTCCTTGGGATGCGTAGAATCATGCAAGGCCGTATGCCAAAATTGGCCTTTTCTTAACATCCTCCTTACTCGCGTTATAACGTTGCAGTCTTTCGACGCACTTCCACCCTTAATTTCATCCTTCACGCGCTTCCACCTTTAATTTAACAAACCGAATTTTCAAACGATACGGCCGATATAACAAATTTTTTGGAGCTGTGGTTAAAAGTTTCGCAGTCAGTCTCTCGTTGACGAAAAAGCAGCGTTTGGAGAAAGAGAGAAGGGTATTTCGAGTAGGATTGTTACGAAACTTAGACGATATAGCACTTGTCGCAAAGAAAAAAAAAACGCTGTAATCGATTCTGTTGACAGAACACCCCGAGGTCTGGAGGATGTTTCGAAGTATCCGGAATTGTTCGCCGAACTTCTGCGAAGTGGAGAATGGAACGTGCTCGACTTAAAGAAAGTCGCCGGTCTGAATCTGCTGAGGGTCCTTCGAAAGGTTGGAACTTTGTCGAATCTGAACTCGGATCTCTGCACCGCAAGAAACCTTATTACAAACCTATTCCCTGTGTAATCCATGAAAGAACCAAGCTCCACGTTTCGAAATCTGAAAATTGGATCGTCACTTCGAGAAACAGATGATGTTAAAATTGACTTGTCCGTTTGAAATACCGACCGTCCTTCTTTATTCCACGATATCCTTTTAAATGGTTTCCATATTGTAACACGGCTTCATAAACTTGTAATTGTTTCGTTTAGCACGTCGACTGCCAGAAGAAAATTTTCATTATTCTAAGCATATTGTATTGTGCTTATTAGGCTTTATTATTATTTTTACTTCGTTTTTTTTTAATACAAAATCAACGTCCAGTTAGCTATGATGTCGAAATCTTTTAATTGTCGATATTCATTTTACTATTATGATACTTTGGAGAAAAAGAGAAAAAAGTTATTCCCTTGCAAAATTGATTGTACGTTTAAAACATGAATAAAACAACAGGTATTTGTTTCAGGTGGAACGAGTAAGGGACGACATGAGAACCGCAGGAGCGACACCATCCGAAGAATATCTGCAGAATTCCCCTGACACGACCGGCAACTGTGCACTCGATATCAACTCCGTACAGAGAGTCATGGAAGTTTGATTGTTATATCGATGTTCTCTGTTTCTCGATGGCGTGTAAATTACTTTTCCACGAGCTCCTCCCTGCCGTCCTATGCTTAACAAAACGGCCAGGATCACGTCGAAGTCAGGAAAAAAGCGAGCGATTGAGAAAGAAGGCTTCCCGTTGCTTCATTCTTGCCCGTCTACAAAGTCTGTCCCTTCTAGATGCTCAATCAGAATAACGTTGAACAAGAATAAAAGAAAAAAAAAAAGGAAGAAGAGAACCTACCTCGAACGAAATGCACGGCTTCGAGTGTCTAATTTGATCGACAGGTTTAGATTAGGTTGTTCAACAAAACACAGGACACAGACAGTCGTTTTCTTTTTTTAATTGTTCGTGTATGTAATTGTTCGAAGGACTGGGGAAAACAAAGAGATCTTCGCTTTCTTTTGTTGAAATTTAAACGTAATTGTTTAGAAAGAAATAAAGGAACACCTTAAAATTAAGTTGTACGAGTATTACATGTATTTATCAACGATCATTTACACAGAAAGAAGAACATTAAAATAGTATTTTGATATTGTTTACTACGTGAGTATGTTACAAAACTGACACGCCGAAATATCCTTCCGAAGAAAATAAATTATGAACGGAATTGTTACTTTGAATAGTTCAAATAGATTCTGCTCCAGTTTATATTTTTCTGTCAACTTCAAGAATTATCCGTATAACTGAAGCAATATTAACATTTTCATTGCCGTGCGAATAGTTTAACATGCCACGTTGTTTTTCTTGCGAAAATAGCTTCTATAAAGAGTCAAGAGGAACCCTTCGATTTGCTTTTTTGTACATATACGCGAACTCAATTCGAATATGTTCGGAAGCACCGTTGTATAATTTAAAGAAGATGCATTTGGTCTCGTAATCGATCGGCAACAATCGGTAACGAGGTCGTAAGTCTGAAAATATGTTTTTCTCCTACTAGAAGCAACACAAACTACGAAATTCTTGTAAAAAGAAATTAGTTAAGCGAAACGATCGATCATGCACAAATAAAGAGAACACATTGTGACAATATAGAGATCTTTTCTAAACTGTGTCACTCTTGTATTGTAAAAAACAAAGTACTGTATGTGAACCCGGCTGTGTATCTTCGTCTACGTCTTCCCTTTCCCTCTTCGTTGCACCGAAAATACGTGCACTTTAGCGTTGAAAATTCGACGAACCAAAGTGGGCACCCGTTTTTTAAACAAGCCACGGGGTTTATTTGGAAAACGTTGTTAAAACATTTAAAGGAAAACAAGTTCCAGGAGGAAAACATATCCGATTCAAAAAGGAAAAAAATGTAAAAAGAAGCGTATTCGCAATCCTGCTGTTAGCATTATAGAGAAGGAAATACTATGTCACAAGAGAAAAAACGCTTTTCAAGAAATAAAAACTCAGTGAAAACAAGGTAAAAGTTGCTCACAGAAAACGTCACCGATAGAATTTAAACGTGTGTGCGTGTTTCTCAACGTGTTATACCGGGTGTAATCTATCACTTATACGCATACAAATTTTCCTCGACAAAAGAATCGTCATAAAAATTTTCGACGACTCACTGAAAATTGCTGAGGTTGAAGCTCTCTGAAAGGAGTTTTTTTTTGTGACAAAATATCACCCTCGCGATTTTCGTGTGTGACCGTTCACCTATCTGTGTCTCGTGTGCACTTACTACGTGATTCGTGCGAGTTGACTCTTCAGAGTGAATGAAAAAGTATTGTAATCAGATAAGAGGCGAAAAATGAAGATAACTCGCATGAATTGTACCTAACTCTTGTACAAGAAGTAGGTAAGGAACTTTAGAATATCAAAAATTCCGTTGTACCTTCACGGCGGATTCTATGAATAAATGTTTCTATTATACACTTATCATCGTTCGACTCTTCACTATTCCTAGTCTCCAATTTCAGTGAAATTAGCGAGTCATCGCTATGAAAACACTATACGTAAATTTTGTATTAATTTTACAGATATTTATTCAAAAAAAATATATATATAACCAAGATGTACATATAGTTCACCGTAATATTCGTGATCATACGTTTACTTCGCAATGTCAGTAGTTTAAAATTAAAAATGCATAAAATTTTTAAGACAATGCTGTATGTTTGAATATTTTGTCTCTTGACTCCTATATATTATATCAGTACTTGAATTCTATATATTTGTTCTTATATGTTTTACCTTTCCGGTTTTAATATAAAGACAAATTATCTAATTTCGTGAGAAGCTGTTGGTCCAGTTGACGAAATTCGAAAGCACATTGATTTCGTTCAGTTTTGAGATCAATCTCGTGACATAATAAAGATTCCAAACACAATGCAGCCCTAAGTCTTCCATACGCTTCAACTTTCATAAAATAATTTCTCGCTTTAGAAAGCGCTTTAATAGCTTTTAAAATTACTTCCTTTCGTGCTTTGTCACATGTTGGGGCAGTGGCAGCCAAACATTTCGCATACAAAACGAACGCTCTACCCTGATCGTAGTGTCCTCCATGTGCTAAAATTTGGGTAATTACTTCTTCTACTAAGTGTAATGCTAAAGTTGGCATACCCATTATTAGCTGAAATAACAATAAAGAAATTATCAATATAAAATTTCTAATATTTCTAATTAATATCTCGAATGTATCTAAATTAATGGACAAAAATTTATTAACTAATTAAGTCACCTGAATGTTTCCAAGATGCATTTTAATTGATGCTTCATAATAAGATAAATGATTTTTCACAGCCAGTTCTAGAGCTGTATTAAGAAGTACCAACGAATTAACTCCTGCAATTCCACTCTCTGATGAAACTGATGCACACATTAATTGGCTCGAAAGAATCATAGCTCGTATTTTATTTTGAGGTGTTATTTGTTTATCTTTCTCAATATTATTAATACATTCTAAACCTTTTGGATAATCTCCTTTTTCTAAACAAACTTCTGCTAACCTAGAAAGTACAAATTTCTACATATAATATATAAATTATCTGAATATATTAAATATTGTTGAACTTAAAAGTGTTATTATACCTAAATTTACATTCTAAAGAGTCTAAGCTTGAAATATTCAGTGCTATTGCTTCCGCTTCACCCCATTTTTCTTGTCTCATTAATTGTGTGAACATATAAAGTTGCTCACTTAACATCCATATCTATGAAACAAATATCATAAAAAACACACAGTCAAACATACGTTTAAAATTTAATTACATGATATAATTTGGTTAAAAATAATAATTAGTGAACAGAACCTTATTGCAGGGTTCATTAGGAAATCTTTCCTTAGCATGACCAAGTACAACATCAACTAAAGAATATTCTCCAAATTCTACTAAAATATTTGCAATATTAACGACAGCTTGACAAGTAGATGGTCCATTGAACATATGCTGTTTTTTATCCCCTGTATTGTGCAAAAGCAACAATTGTGCACAAACTGAAGACATTTCAGTTTTGCCATAATACGCCCATAATGCAGACTTTTCCGCATACGTCATTGACATTAGGTCTATCATGGAATGTTGACAATTTAAAACATCAGATTTCATCAGAGTCTACAATTGAATGTTAAAGCTATTAACCCTGAATAGACAAGAAACATCTGAACTTGTAATAAATACAATTGCAATACAGATTCATACCTCGAATACTTGCGATGGACTTTTAGCTTCTAAAGCAGAATTATGAGCATATGCAATAAGACCTAAACCAGTTGTATGAGTTATTCCTAACATACTTGCTTTGCCAACAGATCTTTCTATAAGAGGACCCCTAAAATATATATATATATATGTATGTATCATGGTTATATCTATCAATGTTTGTAAAAGAATTTGCACCTACTTTTGTTTAGTAGTTAAATGATACATCCAAGCATGTGCTAATTGTAAGCACACATTGTCTCCAGCTTCTTGAGCCATCATAATCGCTTCTTTTAAAGCAGCTTGTGCTACTTGTCTTTAAAAAAAAAAAAAAAAAACTGATAACATAAGCTTTATCTAGTAAATGATACACTCATTAACTTAAACGTTTATGTAAAACAGTACTTATGATTAAATTGAGCATGTAAAACTGCTAAATTTAAAGCTGCATATCTGAAAATTCGAGATCTATCTTCAGGTGCAGAACGGTTTTCCAAAGGTGCCAACCTATCAAAGCAGTGATAAAGACTGTCTATAGCTCCACAGTATTCATTGACTCTTAGGCAGTTTAAATAACTTAAATAATGCTGAAACACATTAAAATATACAAAAAAATTAGGAAATATAGAAAAATATTAAATCTTGTTTTTAAAATACGAACAGAGGAAATGCTCTTACCACACAGTACTCACAGCTTCAGCGTAATAAGGACTACAACTTAAAAGTTCTCGTACAAGAACTTGCAGCTCTGCAGGGGACATTGCTTTATGTTCATCTGTTTGTAGTGCATGTGCTTGCTGTGCAACAAGTAATTCAGCTTGTCTTCCACCCCATGTTGCTTTAGTTGTACTAAAATGTAAAAAAAATTATAATAAAATATACAAATAAGAAAATTATAATTTACATATACAATGAATACATACTCATTTGAATATGAATCCTCTGTTTTAGAACCTGTAGAAATGTCAGAACCTTCAGAAGCATTAGTTCTTCTATCAAGATATCTTTTCAAAGCTTCATAAAGTGCTACAACTTGATCAAAAGGCAGTTTTTCAAAAAAAATTATAACTCTTCTTATGTATAATCCAAGAACAGAATTCTTATTTAATGCAGGTAAGGAAAGAGAGTGATCTAAAGTTATTGGTTTCATAAGACGTCCAACACTATCAAATAAATCTAATAATCCTTCAACTCCTTTTCCTCTTAATACATTCAACTGTACTTCTAATTGATGAGCAAAGCGATGTAAAATATATTTAGGGGAATATAGTATATTCAAGAGTTCATTGAATTCCATGTCAGGTGACTAATAAAGAAAAAACATAATAAAAAGATTAAATATTAATATTTGATATTTCATAATAGTGAAATATATTATCTTGTTAAATATATCATAAATGTTGCATTTAAATAAACTAATCAACCAATTAATTAATATGCTTACTTGAATCAATTTTAATGCAGCTAAACAAAAATCACGTCTTTCAACAATTGCTGTAATAAACAAAGACATTACTTACACAACTTGTTACATATTTTATGCAGTGATATTATAATACTGCAGTATTTATAATGAATTTATACTATAGTAGTTACACAAATCTTAAATTACCTTTTGTTGTTTCATTACAATATTCTTTAATCAAAATAACAGTTGCTATTTTGTATGGTGTCAGGGTTTCCTTCTGTACCCTTTTTATATTGCCATCAATATTCATAAAATCCGTAGACATCGCGAACGTCTCACAATACGTATCAGTAGAATCAACCAATTATGTATATAAACAAATATATTTAAACAGTTATGCAGTTTTCATTATAAATAGACTACAGATTTTATATTAATAACACTCAACCAAAAACTCATTTGCTGACAATATGTACTAAAATTAGTTCAATGCTATCACCACAAGAGAGCACTCGTCGTATTTTGTACACACGTCTTTTAATTATTTTCTGCAGTATTGATTAAAACTAATCATTTTTAATCTTTTATAAAACCATAGTTAAATTCATCAACTAATACATATATGTTTTTTGATTAATGAATTATTGAACTTTTTAAATTGAACACAAATAACTGTAAATAAAAAAGACAAATTTTAAACGTTAATAAAATAATTTATAAAAATATATTACACAATAAAAAAGGTCATATGGAATTATTTACTGTCCTATTGTAAAAACAAAACAAAACAGGATAAATAAATTGAACTTCAGGCTACCATTTTTTCCTAAGTAATATTTAATACTAAATATACGAAGGAGAAATACAAAAATCATGATTGAAAGAATAACATATTTAATGAGAAATAATGTTGAAAAATACACTTATTTAGTAATTCTAAATAATCATCAAATGCAACACAAATTCAATACTTAACGCAAATACTAATCTAGCACATCATAACCATACTTAATACATCAAAAAATTTAAGGACTAAATATATTATCGGTATTATACCATTTAGCAAAATTTTTATTTAATAACCTAAATTTTATTTTCAGAATAGAAATTAAATTCTTCACATTGGTTTAACACTTAAGATTTTAAAAATGATACGAACATTTATATTTTTTGATCTGGAAACAACTGGATTAATTGGAAAAAATGTTATGCCAAAAGTTACAGAAATGTCATTAATTGCAGTATCAAGAAGTGCTATATGTGATACTACAGATGTTTTACCAAGAGTTTTACATAAACTTGTTCTTCCAATAAATCCAAATATACGTATTTCTGAAGGGATTGAAACATTAACAGGTACCTTATATTTAATTATCTTCAATAAATAATTTTTCTTAATCATCACTATGTCACTTTTGTCACTATGGATTCAATTTAAATTTATTTAATTCTTACATGATTAAATTTATGTCATTACAGGTTTGTCCAATAAAAATTTAGAAGAAGTTCAATATTTTAACTGTGAAGTATATAACTTAATAATAAATTTTATAAACCGACAAATAGCACCAACTTGCTTTGTAGCTTATAATGGAAATAAGTTTGATTATCCAATATTTTTATCAGAGCTTAAAATTATTAACAAGGTATTTGCAGTTTTGTATCATATTGTAGCTTTACAAATGTAAAATATTTACAATTTTTTGTTACAGTATACAAATTTACAAATAATTTAATTCCTCTTTTATAGAATTTTTGTGAAGATATCTTAAGCATTGACATGCTTCATCTAATCAAAGAATTTTTCTCAACTAAACAAAAATCAACGAAAGAAGTGAATGCTGCACAAATTACTACTTCTAATTCTTTTAATGCTGAAGTTAGTATTTTATTAAATGATGGTTGTGATGAAATTTTATCTGAAGCATTAGATTCTGTTATGATTGCACATTTTGAGAATTATAAAAAAAGTAACACTAGTATTTTTGAAAAGGAAAAAATTACATCTTTTGATAATATGAATAGTACTCCACCAAGTAATTGGTATAAAAAAATACAACAAATTAATGAAAAAACGCCAGAAAATCAAATTATAAAATTACAACATTCTGATAAAAATTTTCAGAACAAGAAAGGAATTACTGTACGAAGAAAATTAGATTATACGAATAGTAAGCCAACTAACTTTAAATTATCTAGTGTTTGCAAGCATATTTTTGGTACTGACCCAGAAAATCTACATAATGCAGAAGGAGATTGCCTTAGTATGATACGTTGTGCTATTCAATTAGGAAACTCCTTTGTTGAATGGGCTGATTGCAAAGCAGTACCTTTAATTAATTATAACAAACAATGACAGCTATGATAAATTACACCACTGTCGTTTTTATTAATATATTGCGTGGTACATTTTTGTATGTACACATCTAGACATATGTGTGTATAGTAAAAATTGTGTATATAACATAATAAATCTAATTCTAAATAGTTATTTAAATATTATTACTGTAACATGTACATAAAAATGTACATAATATACGAAAAGTATAAAATGTACAAAATGTAGAAAAAGTGTTTCAAAATTGTT
>NW_017100202.1:1488531-1489795 GCF_001263275.1 Habropoda laboriosa | reverse complement strand
AATATTCATGATATTTATGTACGAAACACATCCCATAAAGTCTTGAATATAGTTATAACATTAACTATAGCGTTCTGTAAGTTTTCTAAATTTTCGGCTGCAAAATTATTAAACATACATTTATTGTGACTATTATGTTTCATTACGCTATATTATATAGTACGTACATTGTGTAATTGAATTGATTTCCTCCTTTAAAATTTGTAATTCAGGTGGACACACTGTAATTTGAAGAAATAAAAATTTTATACCAATGTTAATTGCGAATAATTTTCATATTTGAAAATATGGAAAGGATGCATATTTTCTCTTGTAAGTACAAACTTACAAATATATTTAGCTAGTATAAATGAATCATTCATTATATTCTTTTCAATATCTTTTATGATTTTGTTCAAGCGATAAGTTATATTACTCATTTCTTCTTGTCGAATCTTTTCTAATAAATTATAGTTTTCATTCCAAAAGTACTTTATCTGATGTCGGTTACAAGCATTATATAGTTCTTTAAGCATCTGAAATCGTAAAAGATTATATGTACATATGTTATGTTTTGTAAGTTTTATATGTTTTATATATACAATACTATATTGTATATTGCTTTTATGTATATGTATAATACTGTAAAAAGAATTAATGTTGAAGGCATTGTATCCAAATCCTCTAACTCTATGCATTTGTGATAAAATAATGTTTCTATGTAATAACTTGCGATACTTTTCCAATTTTGCACATCCCTCAGTTTCTGAAAACAAAAATTTCATGAAACTGTTTAATAATATTGAAATTGAAATACATAAGTACTCAAATTGTCAAGTGACCTTCATTTGACGTATAACAGGTTTTACAGAACCACATTTTCTAAGAATTTCACTTTCTTGATAGAAAAAACTAAGTCTCCAATGATCTCTAGTTCCATTAAAATTTATGTTATTTAAAGGTACTGGAATTGCAAAACATTCTTTGTTTCGACACTAAATGTAAACAGTATTTGTTATAATATAAGTATGTAATTATTAAAATAAAATATAATAAATGTACGAACATCCGCAAGTATACCAAATTTTGTAGTAAATTGCTGAATCATAAATACATTAAAAACAAGTGCAGGAGCTAAATCAATGTGTATGTCCTCTATTTCATGTGGAATATTTAATATTATGGTAAATGCAGGACCACTTTTCTTTACTTTAATTTTTACTTCATAACCATCTTTCATGAGTAATTTATTTTGATCTGGTAATTCCATGACAACTTTAGTTAT
>NW_017100202.1:1463990-1488486 GCF_001263275.1 Habropoda laboriosa | reverse complement strand
AGACATTGTAAGAACTATATATTTTGATATGATGTTTATCTGTGGATGACCTATATGTATTTTAATAAAAGCTGGTAGTGTTGAACAAAGCTAAACAAAAAAAGAAAGAAAACATTTCAATAAAAATGTTTATATGCTATATCTTATTGTTAATTATGAATATTCTTACTTTTACATAATTGTAGTTAATAGGAAGATGTAAAATAATATTTAAATCAAATTCGTTTGGCCTTTCCACTTTTGTACCTTTGTAAAAACTACCACAAAAAACAATTTTATTGTATGTTTTATTAAATAACGAATCTTTCAATTTCATACGTTCTATTAGGGTTTCTACTACCTGTTAAGTAAATTTCGATTTATTATTTTCATAATAATGATTTCTCATTATAAATAGTTTATTTTTCACAAACTTTTTGAAACAACCTACATTACATACCTGTTGTAAATATACATTAATCCTTTCTACTTCATTATCTTTCAATGATATAAAACGTTTGTTTATTGCTTTAAATACTTCATCATTAGACAAATATTTATTTAATAGTTTGTCTTCCATCTGCATGTACAAATAATACCGTTAAATAGTTAAATAATAAAATAAAAATAAATATCGATCGCAACGATCCTGTTTTTAACTGTATCATAACTCGTGTAATATACATATGTATTTACTTGTATCTTCTATACATATTTATAGAAGAAACAAAAATTGAATATAGAATATAGAAGAAAAAAATTTTTACAAATCAGTGGAAGCTCTAAAACAAAAGACCGCGTAAATAAATACGTACAATATTTACAAACCTTGGAACTGTTTCCTTCTTATAAAAAGAATTAACATTAAAAAAAACTAATATGTTTACTTATATAAGTAATATGTTTGATTCGTTTTTTTTCTCTGCTACTGTAATTAGAAATACAATTAGAAATCACCAGAGAAATAATTAGAATAAAACAATAAACATCACTATCAACAGATTATACAAAATATGAGACTTTATCAATACTTTCTTCCAGCTACTTTCAAAATTTTAATACGTATCACTGAAAGAAAAGAAACCAATTTTAAAAAATAGGATTTCTTTTGACGTTTTGTAATAATTAAATCTAACGTGACAAGTTAAAACACTTCATATTATTCGAAAATAGCTAAGAAGCGTACATTATTCCCAGAATTGTATGCACGTACAGTAACGAATACATATGTACTTATTATAAAACACGGATTTGAACTCGCGAACCGATTTTCATACAGTAGCGTACCGTTACCGTCTCGTCGATAACTAAAGTTGCAACAAATGTGCGACTAACTGAAGTAGTATAGCTTTATATTCTGATATAGCAAACGGTCGCATCAAGACCTACTCATTGCGTATTATATGTTTTCATTTCGCATACCTCGAAGAAAGCAATACTCGAATTACATCGGGAGTATAGAAATATTTTTCATTATAGTAGCCAAGAGATTTTTAATTATTTACGCTACTTTAATATTGTACCATATTTGTTTTTTCCTTCTTATAATATCAAACTTTTATTACTATAAAATTAATTTTAAAAAACCACATAAAACAAGTTGAAACATCGATAATGTTCTAACGATGTTTATGTAAGCATACGTCAGTTCTGATGCTAGAAATGCATAATATGTGCTATATAGTAAGGATTCTACTCACAAGTAAATAGATAAGTAAGTATTTTCCATAAATTCGTGCTGAAAGTGAAAGTTATTTGAAAAACCAAAAATGTGAGAAGAATTTGTGAATTAAATTTCGACATCAAATTCAGCACGAACATATGGGATACTTGATATGTATTTCTAATATCGGAAACATTTGCACGTAAATACTACTTATTTCAATTGAAATATAAAAATCTTGTCAATACAATTTTATACTTTTATATGAACACTTTGTTTCTTTATTTTTCCAATTATAAAAATCAAGTTCTTACAAAACGAATAATCATTTATATGCATGAAACTTACATATATGTATGTTCTACGTGTTATGAAATCTTCGGAGATTCATTTGAACTATAGAAAATCGAAGCTAAATTTTTCTTAATCTTTGTAGAAACATGAAAAATACTTATTGAACATAAAAAAGAAAGAAAAATCGTGTTACGAGTCATTGCAAAGTATGCTTTAGCGCAGTTCATTTGAATTCAGTCATATCTAAAATCTTCGTGCAAATGGATCGCAATCTTCGTAAAATGTGACTCCCGATATCGTTACTTTTTTGTAAAATATTGCTCAATTCGTCGCATATTTTGCTGACGTGTTCGTCGAGATTGTTCAAAGATGAACTTTCGTTCAACCTTTCAACGGATTCAGTCTCTAACTTAGGAAATTTTTCATCTCTCTGAGAGTCCTCGTAATTGTTGCAAACATGGCAGGCATTACGGCAATATTTCGCCACGTGTTGCAAATAAATTCGAACATCTGAAAAATCTTGCAGCTCATAATAAACCGTGCCAGAGAGATAAGAGGGCAGAGAATCATTCAATGACGACCTCCTAGTAATCGCAGCAGCCATTGTGGTTACTAGATCTTCATTTGGGCACATATGAGCCACATGATCGAACGATTCCAAAGCTTCTTGCCGCAGCCATGGATTTTCGTCTTCTAGAAGTTGACAATTGAGCTCTGCTAACGCATTCGCAGCTTTAATGCCGCAGCTGGCGAAGAAATTGATATTGTTCCTCAAATAATGCGACGAAATTACCTTCACATGTAACGGAAAGCACAGGAATGACGTCAGAACTGCTTCTAGAATCTGAAATTATCGAATGTTATTCATCGATAACGTATTATCGTTCAAGTAAGGTATGTACATCTACTGTACAGAACTGAACAGCTGGTTTGCCGGACGACACAGAGGCAAAAGGTGCATACGCATACTCAATTCGCTTCGCTTCACTCCGCTTTTGACGCTCTTGAAACCGTCATTTTAAACGATTAGGCATAGATGACGGAAACGATATAGAGAGGTAGTGACTTAAAGTATGTATCAACACTTTGACGGCTGCTCATTTCACTCCTTCACTCCTTCACTCATATCTACTGCCCAGTTAGGCGTTCTACACTTTTCTCAGTCTTTTACAGTGTAATTATGTAATTACTTTTTGAGAAAAATACATCGAATCCCATGGTCATTATTTAAACAGTTACCATACTTTAATTTATTTTATTGACAGCGGCTATCAAAGTGTTAAACTGACAACCAGGGCCGTGCGTAATTTGTGAATTCATATCTCCTGCGTACAATATTTCGTTTAAGATATACAGTATTAAACTAACCTCTGCACATCTTCTTAATCAACGATTAAGACGCACACGATTATTTATATACAAATGTACTGCAATGGAAGAGATGATAATTCCGCGTTAACATCGAACGGCCCTGAACAAAATTCTAATTTCGGCGCTCAGATGGTAATTTAACAGACAGAACGTTAAGTGTACTTATGTATATGTACCGAGAAGAAAGTATCGTCCTGAATTTTTTCTGGTTGCGTAGCGGCGAACAGTTTTGACATGAATTCCGACAATATGTCCAATTGTCTTCCCTCAAATATTTCGATCGTATTCGCAACAGAGTTCCACATCTCGGATAGGACATCAACGGTGTTCCTCTCCACCGTGTAATTGAGTTTTCCGATCGTCGACATCAGTATTGCCTTTTAAAGATAAAACAAGTGGTTAATTTTCGCATTACAAAATCGACGATTCTTTTCGATTCGAAATTTATTCGAACGCAACATACGATACGATTCCAATTCTGTACTGTAGGTTGTCTCTGTAATTCTGCGAATGTGTTCGGTATCTCGTTTAGTACGCAAGCCAGTCGGTTTTGCAAGAATAGCTTTGTCTTCAATGGGAAAAATCGCGCGACAGGTGTCCATGAAAGATTCTCGAGATCGTCAAGCTCGATTATAAGAGAATGTCTTGTTTCCTCTGAGAGCAAGCTGTATAATCTTCCGATTAAATTCTCCAGTATAACGACCTCGAGGCTGTTGCTACGTTTCATTAACACGGTATACACGTTCAATAAGTATTTCACGTGACTTGCACAAAGCTCGGAGGACCCAATGCTGAAAATCAAGAGAAAAGAAGAAACACCGTCTGTATTAAAAGAAAAAATTGATTCTTAAAATAATACGTACTATTTCAATAAATATCCTCGAGAATTAGTATTTGAAAAAATTGAATTTAATTGATCAAACTAACACGGGTAATACTGTAAATTAGTAAATAATTAGAAAACGAAGTGTAACTAGAAAAATGGAAAACTAAAGAACCTTCTACATTTTTCAACAGAATTGATTTCTAAAGATACACATAAATATAATGAACAATGTATTCAAGGATGTAATTATTATTAATTTCAACTGTGTGGAAGATTTACAAACCGGCCAATGAAGCACCAAATATCCGAGCTGAGCAAGGAACTCCAAAGTTCATTGCTTAGCAAATGTTTCAACAAAATTAATTCAACAGCATGAAATCCCTCTGTGGGAATTTGGCTAATTAGACTGCAAATTGACACCAATGCGACTTCGTATAATGTGGCGGATCTCGTTTTTTCACCGATATCGTGTACACCTTGTAATCTCACCTCACCCACGCAAATCTCTTCCTGTACTTTATGGCAAAAATGTAAGAAAGAAAAAAAATGCTGTAAATTGTAAGTTGAGCGTGTGTTTTATTAAAAATCTACACGAACGCGTCTTGTTTCGCAAAAATTATTCACCGCGTGAATATTATGAAACTCGATAGATATTATACTGAGATATAAAATCGAGTACTTACTGTAATTAATATTGGTCAATGCGACATCGACGATCGATTCAGCGCCTAATGTCCATTTACAATGCTGTTCGTACGGCATGCCGATCAATTTTTTCATGATGCCAATTGTTAATAAATAGTAGCCTAATTTATCGATATCCGTTTGATTCCCGTATTCGAAGAATGCCTGGAATATTTCGAAAATATTTCATCTTACAACGGATACAATTTCGTTGCATGCAATCGAAGCGTAAGAACGTACCTGCTTGAAATCGGAAATTTTGAAAACGGTACTCAAAAATGGCTCTGTCCCCTTCGAGACATGAACGTTTATCAATTCGATCAATTTACCGTCGAGCTGTGATTTTTGTAAACACAAAGGGGAACACCTGAATGTAAAGAGGAAGTATGAAAATTGTGAAACTAATCGAAAAGAAACGAGGAGTGAATTCGTGTAATCGAGTACCTGTGCATTTTGAACAGAAGTTCGATCATAAACGGAAGGATTTCGCTATTTATGCACGAACAATAAACTGCAATTAGTCTGTCGAAAATTTTCAACGAATGACCGATAACTCGTATCTTTCTCTCCTCGATTCGACACGATGAATCCTATATAAATATAGATCTTGGATTATCATTTTGTTTGTTTTTCTTTCAACGAACCTTATAAATCTCAATTACGAAACTACAACTGTATCGTTTTCTAATACCGTACTTAAAATACTCAACACTACGAAAAATCGTAACATTTTTCGAACCTAATTTTCTTTTTTTAAACCTACCTGACAGAACGAAAGCATCGACGATATATCTTTCGCCAGTTGTGCGAAATGGAAGGTAACGCTGGTCACCCTCGTTCGTTTTACAGAGTTTTGATGCGCGATCGCCAATTTGCCAAACATTTTCGACGTCTCTACGAACGTTTTCAGATCCAGCTCGTGCGTAATGGTAACGAACAATCCAATTGTATCGATCACTGTTGCCGATATAAACGCAACGGTGATGAACGTAGCGGGAAAAAAAAAACAGATAATATACACGTGTATAAATCAAAACTGTTGATTAACATTGATCTCTACTTAATTAAATGATACAGTTACGTAGTTCACGAATCGTATTTGAAAAAAGAAAAGAACGAAAATATACGTGAATTACAGCGGTAACAAGGGAACACCCCTAGCAATAAGTGATAATCGCTGATTTTGATGAAATTTTGATAGATCTCGAGATAGAAAAGAAAAACTCTTTCTTTTTTTCCTACATTCGACGTACACTCTCGATGAAGATAAAGATGATTCAGGTTAAAGAATCGTTAAAACGTAATAGGATCGCTCACCTTTTACCAACAGCTCCATTTCCGATTCCGTATCCGTGTCGAAGACGATTACACCGTCCAAAGTGGCTAGGAATAGACTCAAGATCGTTTTCGTCTTGCGAAAGAGATTCGTTAATTCCTCTGACACGTCCTCGAACAAAGTACCGTATAATTTCTTGCTACAAAAGTAAGGAAACTTCTTTCAACACGTAGGTAGGTGTGGAAAATTTCACATCGATTCAATTCCAGACGAAAAATCAAATTGTTCCGCGATATCAACGGTACACGTATTGTATAATGTTCCAAAACGCTGTGTAATATCTTTCATTCTATATGTCCTCACGTACATTTAGAATGACTTTCTACGATATATCATTATTTAAACGGGAAAAGAAAACTTTCTTGAATGAAATCAAAAATGTGTGAATATCTGTTGTCTCACCTTGCTCTACAGTGTTCGAATATTAATTTAATCGCGGCAAGTGCGTTCTCCAGTATGCATTTAAGATTAATCGCGGACGTTTTATCAAGCTTCGACACACGTTCCATAGATCTTTCCCATACGCTCGACAATTCATAGCACACGAGCAATTGTCGTCTCGTGTCTTCTTTCAACGTCTCTGCTTTCGCACTTCTACGTATCGTTTCGTCGATCTGCTTCAGAACCTTCGAAAAACGGGAATAAACTTGGAGAAGACGCGGCACACAAATGGCGTAACGTTCATATTCATAATTTCAAATAATTAAATAAAATCAAATAATTTCTGTTGCTTCTTTACCTCGGTTAAAAGACGACGGGCAAGTGGAAGCGTCTCGTTGAAGATTTTCTCGTCCAGCAAATCATCCGGACAAGATGACAAACACTTTTGCAACGCCTGCTGCAAGAATTCCGCCTCGTATCTTTCTGTTAAATTCTCCAGGGCGTCGTGAATATCGTAGCGTTAAGGAAAAGATGAAAGAGAGAAAGAAAGAAAAACACGTTTCTGCATTGTCCATAAGTTAGCGACGTAAGATTTAAACAACGCGAGGACAGTTAGTTATTTATAAAGGATATTCTCAACACGGACGAGTAGTGATCCTCGATGCTTTCGTCGTTCTCGGTGAACGGGTCCTCTTCTAGCAAGGAAGTGAACGAACTTTCGCTTGCCATTTTCTGAAAATTTTACACATCCAGATGATAATAACGTTTCTCTTCTCTGTCCACGATTAGATGATAAAAATCTCCAACGGTCGTGTTAACCCTTTACGCAGGATGCGGAAGTTACGTTCACGCGGACTCGACGTGATTTCTTGTGAAAGAAAAAAGGGGCAAAGAAAAGTATAGAACGAAATTTGTTCATTCGAGGCTTAGTTCTCGAGGAAATCGGGCTTGAAAATTCGTTTTGCACGAGGACACACCGGTTTTAACAATTCTTCAAGTTCGATTTTTTCGCAAAACTGAGCCTCCAATGAGCAAATTTCATCCCGCATCCTGTATAGGAATTACTCGCTTGTACGTGACTATATAGGGTCATTTGTTTTTTTTGTTTTTTTTTTTGGCTAATTAACCCTTTAAGTCCGAGTACGACTCCAAAGTCTCATATCAGAAAAATCGTGATTTTCACATTCGCACGTATTCCAAACGAGCAGCCTTCCAATCCGAAGTACAAAGTAGACTATTTTAACCCTAAAAGAAAAATTCTACAAGTTTAAAGCTCCATCTGGAAATTCGTTAGAATGTACGACACTCTGGAGTCCCACTCGAACTAAAAGGGTTAACGAAGGTATCTTCCACGTTCTTTCTACGGATATTATGTGTAAAATTTCTACGTGTACAAGTAATTTCCTCGAAGTAGGGAGGAAATTGAGACGCTCGGGCGAAGTGAAATAGTTTGGCGAAACAGTTTATAATTCCGTTTCTCGTGTCGCGGGCAAATCAGGCGTCCATCAATCGCAATCAGACGGCTCGATCGCGAAACGGGGGCCTCGAAAATTTCTTGGCAAGCCTCGCAAGTCGAACTTTCCGGTCGCGATCGAGCACGATAGACAGCCGTTCCTTGGAGAATTCGAGACAGGGATGGACAAGCTCGATTTCCAAAAATGAAACATTGATGAAAAGTTGATCAAACTTGATATTACGATACGATATCAACACAGGCGTATTCTTCCATAAACGGACAAATAATTTGACGATCTATTTTAACACGCGTTTCCCAATCGGGATACTTTACTCTTCTTACAGAAACGAGTAAATAAGTTTGTCACACTTTACACACGGTTAATTACATTAGTCGATCGACAATTTTTCTTAAGAGTGCTTCTTAACCCTTTGCTTTACAGATCACGATTAAGATATTACAGAAGTTAGCGTTATTCCTGATAAATGTTCATTTCAACTCTAATTGAAATTTTCATTTATAAGTCTGAGATCTATTTTGTTCATTTGTTATTAACGCGACGGGTACTCGACATTAAGCGAGAAGATAAGGTTATTTATACGCATGTAACGATAGAATTGAAGACTTACAACCAAGTGTTTTTAATGTTTTCAATCACGGTACGGAAGAGTGAGAATAAAAGTGAAGAAATCTATGTGACAGCGTGATTAATGAATTCAGCGAAGAACGGGTGATATTGAAAAATGTACGAACGGATAGAAAAGCGTGTAAAAAGAGCGGGGAGAGAATGGGAGAGAGAGAGGTATTATCCATCGGTTTGCCCATCCCTGGGCCAAACACGTCGAAGTCGCTGATAAGAGAGGGCAATTAGGGCAAGCAAACGCTAATGGGCGGACTCTCTTAATTTTCGGGGGTTCGACGTGGCCGAGTTCCTCGAAGCGAAACTTTCCCGTTTAAATCCTCCCCGCAGCGCAACGGGGGCGACTTCGCGGACGAAGAAGGGGCAGGCAAGAAAGAGACGAACGAGAGGAACGAATTCGAATGATCGCCGATACCATGGTAACTCCGGACAACAAGCTGTCAGATGATAGGTAAAGTTTTGATCAATAATACCGGGTGACTGCCGGCTAAATTCGAGTTTGCCGCGAGGATGACACGTTCCCGCGAGAATCGAGCCGTCGTTGAACGCGAACACGATCGCAACACCTCGAGTAACAATATCGAGCCAGCGAGAATTTTCAATTGAAGACACTCTCCGTGGAACCAGAGAGAAATAAATGTGAACTTTATGTTCCTTTCAAAAGGAGAACCGAAGATTTTTCGTCGATTGGAAGTAATAGGAGATATTTAAATATCCACCGGATAGAGAAAGTTTGTTTGGGCACAATCGTGTCTCTTCGAGTCGGACAGCTTTCGTTAGCTAACATTTCGATCCGACACTTTTCTTATCAATTTCTTGCATACGGATTAGGGCACTCCTGAACAGTGAAAAATTTAGTACTCGACATCAGGAACGCTGAGATACTAACGTTAATTCTTTTTATGATGTTAACGTTAATATTCTTCTTGTACTAACTTTAGTAACATCGAAATTGTAAAATACTGTTTATTTTAAGTTCGAAATAAATTAACGAACACACATTTGTCGAATGTAACGATACTTTTTTAAGTGAAAAATAACAATTTTTTTAGGCATTGTTTTAAATTAAACGCTATGCAAATACTTTTTGCACCTGTGAAAGGAAGGTTGTTGGTAGAAATGCGGTAAAACTTCACTCTATTGGGGAAACACAATTGGGGAATAATTTCATCGACTTGTATGAAATGGATCGAAATGAAAATGCACTGCGCGACTAAACTTACGAACGGTATATAGAGCACATTATCAATTTGTCCGCGTGACACGTTAAATTACTTGGAAACACGGCTTTCGTTACGAAACAATTCAAACATTCGTCATATTCGAACTTCTAAATACCTTTAACAAACTAAAAACTTCTAATGCAACACCCGTAACTACCTACAGTCTACCGCAAGAAAACGATCGAAACATACAGATTTTCCAATAAAAATCATCGGTGTAACTGTCGAAAAAAAAAGAAGAAAAATTCAAAAATGTCATAGAACGAATCGTGGAAACAGAGAACACGTTGTCATCCTCACGGTGTGAAAGGATTAGCGTTACGCCACTGACCGCAAATCTTCCGTGTAACTGTAAAAGCAGCCTATCATCTCGGAAAAGAAGAAAAAAGAAAAGTTCGAAAATCTGATAGAACGAATGATCGAAACGTAGAACACTGGAAACAGAGCACACGTTGTTATCCTCGGGGTGTCAAAGGGTTAGCGTTACGCCACTGATCACAAATCAGAGGGCAATGCATGTCGAGTTAGCGTACGTGAGTGAGTTCGACCACCCTAACCATTGCCGTTGAGACAGTGTGCTGTGATCGAAATGGTGGTGTGGTAGTATCGGGCGTCGTTCGAATTAAAGGGAGCAATACATCGTTCAACCACCCCTTGAGGCGGGCAGAGGGTGGAAACGACGGCGTGTTAGTGGGCACCGGCGGCGCATACAGGCACCGATTGCTGGTGGTAGGCAGGTAACACGAAGGTAAATCGGTGAAATGGCAGTGGTGGTGAACGATCGTGTCAGAGGGCAATGGATGAAGTTAGTCAGTCGGCGTTGGCTCGCTTGCGCCGCCACCACGATGGAAGGTTCATCCATCGTGTCTGCGTTTCGATCCTTCGCGTTAATTCGCGAACCTGTCGAGTGAGTATTAGGTATTTAATCCTATTGAAAAATATTCATCTTCTTTCTTTATCTTCGTCGCGTGTATATTGAAATTGTCGTAGTTACAGAGATAACGGTACACAGTTCGATAGGAAGATAGTATGTTAACACGTTGAGTGCCGTGGGGTTGATCGGTGACCGACGGTGTCAAGATTAGCGAAAGCGTTTCATTCGAATAAACGGTAATAGTTGTTCAATTTCCCATCTAATCCCCATCGCAGAGCATATTTAAACAGTTCTATCTCTAACTGTCGACATTCATGGGATGTGTTGTATTTAAATAAAAAATTCATTTCGACGCCGCGGACAAGTTACGCAGAATTGGTCCGGCATTCGACGTGTTGAGAGAACAAAATTTCCCGTAGAATGTAGCCTCGAGGTGGGGAGCAGTTACGAACCGGGATGTCAGGACGTGAAAAATCGGTCAGACCAGTCAGACAATTGTCGTTGCAACCACCGGTGTCACATCGGCAACAGATCAGGCGGCAGAGATCCGCGGAGGATGACAAACCGTTGCAGATCTGCGCGAGTCCGTTTGCACGCGGCAAGCGTGGGATAAATACCAAACCGATCACCGAAAGACCTAAGGTAGATCTTTGTTTCTAGATGAAACAACGTTGCCCCCCAATCTCTTCCTTGGAATCGTTGTTAATCGTGGGACCGATCGTGGACGAATTTTTCAGGTTCGCGTCGCCTGGAAGGAAACCCGTAGCAAGAATGAAAAAGAACTGGAACAAGTTGAAGTGGTGGCTCGTCAAATTCCTGGACGATCTAGACCGATCACCGGACGATCCAGAGGTTTCGTAGGGATCGAGAAACCGTCGATCCTTTATTCTAGACAAGAACTGGCGGAAAGATTGAGACTCGCTTGGAAACACCGCGAGCAGAACAAAGCTAACATTAATATCTTTCTCGCTCGTGGCACTATCGCCGAGAGATGCGACTCTGAGATGTCGAGTCATGCTACAATCACCGCTCCGTCGTCTCCTACACGAAAGAACGACGAGTCTGAATGTAAAACTTCTCTCGTCGATGAAACAGCGCACGATAATGAAATTCGTAGATCGAGAATAGACGGGAATAGAGAGACAGAGGATGTTACTGATAAACCAAATGGAATTTTATCACGAAACGAGGATAGGAAGATTCTAGGAAAGAATAGCGACGATTTGTCGTCCAATATCGAGCATCCTTTCACGGAGATGGAAGAAACGATAGAATCGGAGGAAAATGAGGTTCCCGAAGAGGCTGACGTAGAAAAGGAACAATTGAACGAAGTACAATTTTTCACAGATTAATATAAAATTTTGTCAAATTATTCGTTCCTTCGATTAATCGATCGTTGTTCATTTAATAACGCGTTAAATATCGTGAAATTCAGTTACACTGATTTAATTGTTAATATCACAAGGATATAATGTATCTTTTCCTTTTTCTTTTCTCTTTCTTCAAGCAAATATCGAGGAATTCAAAGGTCGGCGTGTATCTTTCCAATTCGAAGAGGAAACCTTCGCCAAGTATCGACTGTTCGAATTCTCGCGTTCTATCTACAACATTGCCATCGATTAAAATCGAAAACTCGACCCTGGGAGTTGCGAAAGTGTCGAAGGAGGATTTTTCGTCTGCCAAACAGAAGCGTGCGAGTTTTCACAGCGGCACCAACCGAGCCTTCCTCGACCCAATTAGATCGCCAACCGAGTTCAGACGGAATTCAGTGTCGGACAAAAGCGTATCGCAAAAATCATCGACCGACAATCGTGTAGTAACTGCCGAGAGAAATTCCTCGGCTAGTCGAACATCCGTAGATAGCAAAGAGAATATTCATACGAATGAGAGAACTGTGAATGGAAGGAACAACGCTGAATTCAGATGCAATTCGGTCAACGAAAAGAGCGTGGCGCAAAAACTGGCCACAGATAGCAAATCGACCACGTCTACAATTGACAGAAATGCGCGTTCAAAGGTACTAATCGAAGGAAAAGATACTTCGACGGATAACAAGACGATGACCAATAAATTTCCTGTGTCGATGAAAAGAACCGCGTCCACGAACGCCGTAACCGAGGACAAACATGCATTTACCACCGATAAAGTTGCATCGTCGAGGAACACGTCGGAGATAAGATGTAGCTCGGTGAACGAAAGAAATCCACCGTCGAGAAAAACGACGGAAAATCAGAGGATCGATGAAAAATCGAGGAGGACCAGTTCCGCACCGCCGCAGCGGCATTTGCGATCAAGTTCGTCGAGTAATCGCGTTCAGGTTAACATCGTGATCGATTCGTCGAGTACGGTTGCCAAGGTGAAGAGCAAAGATCAAGAAAAAACGAACGTGAATTGCAAAGATAACGTGGTGGAGAAACTGGATACAGACTCGACAAAGGTATAACGTAGTTGTTGAAGATAGTCTACTTTTCCTGTGATATCGATCTCTCGTAATAATTACCGTTACTATTATGTTGCATTAAAAGAAGAAAAGAAAAGTAGATTTCAAAGTCTAGTTTTATCACAGCGATGATAATCGTTGCAAAAAGAACGCAGTATCGTATCTCCCCTTCTAGAAGCATAATTTCGTATGAAGTTTCCAACAATATTCGTTGTTTTTTTAACACCCCGACGAAGAATCGTGAAAGATCGATCTTCTTCTTCTTTCGAACGTGAGAAAATGCTCGAATTGCGATTGAACGGTTGTAAATGATAACGCTTATCAGGGAAATGTGAAACTTTATAAGAAATCGAAGATTTAAGGCGCGTAATTATTATCGAGGTTTCAACGTCAGCTGAAATTTAGAAATGATTTCTAAGAAATTTCAAGGATTGCTAATGAGTTGAGGAAGTGATGCGTTGCATAATTAATACGAATGTGAACAGGTATCGGCGAGTCGATCGATAAGATCGGCACCGTTGAAGAGGCGCTCTAGAAGCGCGAAAAGACGTTTCTGGGGTGGAAATTCCTGCAAAACGGACGAGGATGGAAAATCACGGAATCGATCAGTCGGTCGTGGAAGAAACTCGATTGATTCTAGAGCTATAGATATCGTTACAATGGTGTCCCTTGTCAGCTCTGCGGACAGCGATAGCGATACCGAGAATTCGCCTAGAAATGATAAGTTAATCGACGAGCTACGCAGCAAGCTACCTACCACTTCGATCATCAAGACGTCGATTAATTTAGCATTGGCCAGCACGAGAAAACCCATCAAGTCAGGTACGTAGGCAAACTTTGATGCTCTTCATTTCTGAACGAACTGAATAGAGAATCAACCTTTTTTTTCTTTTCCATCTACTTTTTCTTATTTTACATTTTAACAAAACTGAAAGGGGAAGAAAATAGAACAATTCACCAAAACAATATGAAAATATGATTTTACATTGTAGATAATGTTAAGAATGTCCACGTATGTTTCAGTTTCACGCGAGAATATCGGTTCACTCACGTTTATCTAAATGTTTATTTTAAGGCTGATCACGTTATGCATGATTAGATATCGCAAGCAACGACAATTTCAAACAGACGCGACGGAATATCGTGCAAGAATTTAATAACACATGCATACGTGTAAAGGCGACCGTGTAATGATAATTGAACGAGTTAATTAGAAGCGACGCAAGGCACGCGAGCTGCGCATGCCGCGAATTATTTCGAAATATCCGTCTTCCTCTCCCGATACTGTCCTCAAGTACAAGAGAAAAAGAACACGTACGAAACAACGCGGTGTTAACTTTTTGTTCATTATCCGCACGAATCTCTACGCCGATCTTCGGCGAACTTTTAAAGGTTCCTTCACACGGAACAATTCGCGATCTCCGTGGAACGTTAAATGGACACATAACACCGTTTTACAGTACTTCGAAAAACATTTGTAATTTCTAAAGTGGCATAATTAAGCTTCGTTCCTTTCCTTCTTCTTTTTTCTTTTTTTTTCAAAAGTTACAAACAGATATTCGATATTGTATTCTTCAAATAACAGCCTACTCTCGAAATTCATTTTCGTGATAAATAACACCGTGGAAAATAATTATTAGAAAAAGGGGGTTGAATTTTATTATTTTATCTGATTTCCATCAAGTGCTGCGAAATTTTGCACGAAACAAATTTAACACATCTTTCCCAATGTACGGCAGATTTATAGGCCGAAAGTTTCGAATCAATTCTATTTATGCAGATGAAACGATCGAGGTATCGATGAAACTTTCCACGCCTGTAGTTTTAGTTAAAATGATGTTTATTAATCGGTGTATGATCCACTGGTTTCAATACTCTTTGACCATCGAAAAACAGGGTTATTCGTGCCTTTGTTAAAAGAGAACTCTGCATTTCTAGGGTGCAACGAGGTCCTTGAAAACGTTCTTTACTTCAATTTCGTTATTAAATGTGGTTAATGGAATTGGATCTTGATTCGTGATCCACAATCTGCCATTTAATAGAGAAATAATTAACGAACCATCACGATCGTTTCTATTAGCTTCAAGCTTCATTTTGGTATGCTTGTGGTTCGCTTAGGTAAAAAATTTTTAAATGAAATCAACCAACAACCTAATAGTAACGAATCTTTCGTTAATTTCGATTGCATCGATTCGAAATTGTTAACCCTTTCTCCGCGGCAGATTATCGGCAAAATCTTTCGTGTCGGCGTTTGAAAATTTTTCGAAATTAGAAATTTATGATTTTCAAATTTCTGCTGTTGAATTAAAGTGAGAGTACTCGAAGGACTGAATTTTAAGCAAAAGCTTAAGGATTGAATTAAAAGGCGAAAGTGTAGAAAATGTTACAAGGCAATTAGGTAACAGTTTCTCTTGTTTTCTGAAAAATTGTTAACCGTTCGGTGAAAATTTTCGTCGACGGTGTATACACGCCGCGAACACCGCAGGAAATGTTTCGTTGGGAGAAATTCGAAGTATGAACTGAACGTGGAAATTCCTGGCGGTACTTCTTGCACTCGTGGCCCGTTCAAATCGTCCGTTTATAAGCGACTTCTCCGTTCTTTTAATACGTATACCGTCGCTAATTAAAGGGAACTTCTATCGTGCAACGACATGAAACCCGTGAAGACAATAAGAGGATCGAACACGTTAAATCGACCAAACTTCTTCTCTTCGTATTACGCCACTGACCCTGAAGCAAAATATTCCATTGAAACTCGCCACGTAATCGGGTTTTAATAATTGCACTCCTATACAATAGACGATCATTCTCGAGCGCCGTGAACGATGTCGATTTAACGATGAAATTCCTGAGGAAACGAAAATGTTCGTAAAGTATATACATACACCTTTAAGAATCGATGTATCAATTCTTCCTGGCGATTTCGACGAAATCGGCGTCGATTAGAAACGGGAAAAAGGAAAAAGAGAGAAAATTTTCGTTTCTTTTCTTTTAGTAGAGATACATTGCCGACGAATTTTATTCTTCCCGATTTTGCCGCGATTCTCGTGAAGAGAGAACGAATTAACGTAACAATTGATCGATGAATTTTGTTGTTCTTGATTTTTTGGGGTTTTTTCCCGGTTACTTTTATCATTTAACGAAGAATTTCTTTTCACCCGTGAACACAGGTACGTAATGAAAATGTAGAAAGAGAGAGAAAAAATGGGGGATGAAATACGATTCGCGGAAAAATATTAGCTAGCTCATTTAGTCCCGTAAAACCGAATCGATGACACGAGATATCGTTTGGCCCAGTTTTCGGTACACGGCCAAGTGTTGCGAATGCCGGCCCATTAAATCAGGTTACTTTGGTAAACATACTTATCGTGACTATAAAATACCCCCGGGCCGATATTACCTTGATTCAATTGAACCGACTACAGGATCTGACGATATCGCATAAAAACGCGATCGAATGACTTATTCAAATGGAAACGATTAAATAAATGAACAAACCATTACGTACGGTACCGTGACTATCGTTGCTCGTGAGCATTACAGAAACTAACTTGGAAAAATTGTTTAGATTAAAAAAAAAACAAAAAAAGTCAAATCTAAAACTAACAATCTTTCTCTACATATTTCGAGAAGATCACAAAATCAAAATTCGTGTAAACTGTAACGAGTAAGTTTTGTTGAAATCATTATTGTCTATGAATTAGTAACAATTTATCTATTAACCCGTTAACGCTCGTAATTGTGTCTTACACATGCACAACTAATCCTCGAAAAAGTACAATCTCGTTTAATTATTTTCTTTCACTCATCTTATCGCGCTATCCTTTCTATTTCATGATAAAAATGTAAGTTGCAGCATTGCAAATAAATGACAAACTTATTTCCACACGCGTACAACGCGAATCGATCATTTTCGACGCATCAAGTTGAGAGAAAAATGGCGAGCGTTAAGAGGTTAAAAGTGATTCGTACGTTTACTCGAGATAAAGAGAAAATACAGACGAAAGGTGTCGTTAAAAATTTCACGGTCTAGCGAACGAAACGAAACCAACGGTTCTTTGCGGGTAGTTTCCTTTCAGAAAGAGTCGTTCGACGAGGAGATTTCACCGAAAGAGCAACAACCGTTGCCGAAGGAGGAGAAAAAAACGACACAACCGCGACTTGCGATCGTTAACCAGCGTGGAAACGTTGGTGGCCTGTCGAATGAGGAAACGGTGTCCTGGAGAACGGACATACCCGGTCTAGCGCTGCCTGTTCTGGCATTGATTCACGACATCGAGAAGCCGCACGACGTTCCGTTAACTGATCGCGAAAAGAGATGCCTAGCCGTGCCTATTGGTGATTTACACGACAAAAAACGGAAGCTACTGAAAACACGTGGCACGACATCGCGATCGTGAGTATAAAAATAGGAATAGAATTTCGTGGCACTTCAGTATGACACCCCGAAGACATGAATTTCAATTGATAATTTCCTGAAACGCATAAAATCACATATATCTACATATGAAACAGCAAAAAACAAAAAAAAAAGGTCTTGTGTAGAAGATCGATATTTCTCTACACTTCGTATCTCTCAACACAATCATCGATATCAGTCGACAATAATTACAATCATCGATGCATTTTTCACGAAGTAAAAAGCTCGGCGTGCCGCAGCAATAATGAACGTTCCGTCTTTTATACGCAAGCAGATGCTAATTTTCTTAATGGTACGATAATTGTCGAAGAATCACTTGCACGGCAATACCGATCGAGCTAAATTACTATAGTACAGTAATGGGTACATTTTATTATCAGAAATAGAGTCACGATTAGAAGAGAAAAGTATTTTTTTTGTTGATCCAAAAAGAAAAAACATTTCACACAGAGAGTTACATGATTTTACATTAATTTTTGCATACGATTATTTGGATTATTTCTTCGTTGTGTGCTTCAACGTTTGTAGTAACGAGAGAAATAAACAGAGAGATCACAGTGTATTGAATTTCTCATATACACGCTTATCGTCGTGTGGGAATTTCATCCGTGTTTGCATAACAATGATGTAACACCACAACGTATAGTTATTTAACCGCGGAACGATCAATCTTAAGTGAAATTCTTTTCTATCCGACTTTATTATGCGTTCGTGATAGGAATTTAGCGGCGACAACAGGTACAGTAGCAATTTTCACTCTATGATAGTGCTTGAAAATCACGGCACGATTTCGATTGTAAGGGGAATTTTATATGGTATAAATGAAGAGGTGAGACGGTACGATAAGAGGCCTACGATGATAGAAATAGGGTAAACGATCGTGAACGAACTGTATTAATAGCTCTTATAATACGTTTCTTCTTTACCCAAGGCTAACAAAAATGCACGATCGATAATAGATTTCTCGATTCGTTCACCGGGAATTATATTCGACGAAAATATACGTATTTCTCTTTTTTTCGTCTCTCCTGTTCTCTTTGTGTAATTTCTCGTCAGAAAGATCGAATGTTGAAGATAAGATTACACGGACGAGGACGGAAATGTTGAATTCAATTTTGTTACAGCGCGATGGAAAGACAAACGATACCATCGGAGGTAAAGATACAGGAAACACCGATAATTATGTCCCAGAAAATCGAGGTTCCTGCGCAACAAACTAAAACATTTGCGAATAATTCTCCTGCGAATGTAAGGCGAACGCTTTGTCGTTAAATGCGATAAATTTATTTGAAATTGTTAGGGAAATTTTGGTGAAATTCTTAGATGAAATCTGCATTCGTTCCGCCTTCGAAGGAAATTGTTCAACACGCGCAGTCTACGTCGACGGAACCACACTTTCAAACTAACAAAGAAAAAGAATGCTGGCACCTTTATAGGAAAATGTGTGACAAAGGAGTTTGCGTGTCTTTTGACACGGTTTTAAGGTTTGAATACAATACCTAATAAATATTTACGATTTATCATACTGTATACCGTTGAAGATAATTAAATATCAGCGATAAAAATATATATTTATATTCTAATCGTATTAATATTTAATTTTAATTGGATTAAGAGAACCATTATTATTTTTAGGGGTATGCTTACACCAACGGAATATCGATTGAGACAGAGAGAACTCTCGCAAAACTTGTAACGAACAACGAAATCATTGGAGGATTTTTTTTTTTTCTTATATAATGTTGGTACTTTTGTAAAGGAATCGTAGCTGCTCGTTATTTCTATCCGAAAATCTTGAACTGTGTGTAGAACAGTATAGTTAAAACGAGAAAACGATACTGAAACACGTTAAAACAAGAAAAAAACGCTCGAACTTGAGTAGCGATCAGAGCTTCTAGTCCATACTACATATTTTTTAAGTTTACGTATGGACCGAATAGTATTCGTACAAAGACTTTACATACCTCTTTAGTGAATTAAATATCCGAATTAGTTCCATCGAATTTTAGATGTACATACACGCCAACTGCCTATTTTTTTAGATTATTTATTAACGTATATAAGTACACTACAATGTTTTAGATAATAAAGTAATACAAAACGGCGAGACTTGTGAATTACTGCTGTTGTTTATATTGCACGAATTGATATACATAAGAATCGATCAACATTTCGACTATTTAAAAATAAAATCGATTGTTATTCTCGTGTATAGAATGTTTTATACGATATTTATGACTCGTTTCTTTCTATGACAATGTATAGTTCAATAAAATACTTAAATTGTTATTAGTTACAGTTTTTATTTAGCTTCGTACCTTTATAAATAAACGATATATTTAAAAAATATTCGAATCGTCTGAAAAATATTAATTTCTAATGCTTGTATAAATTCCACATTTTTTGCTGTTTTAATAAAAAAAAATGAATTAACTACTTAATAATAACATCCTTAAGAAAATTGTTTTCAAAGTAATCTTATATGTTTCTAAGGGTAGTGAAAGTGCTAAGGTACGTCACTGCTTCGTGCATTTTACCAACTAACTGTCAATTTGACAGATGTTGGTTAGTGTTTTGCAAAGTACACGAAATCACGTGTTAGTAGTTTAAGAGAAACCGATGGCAGGATGACTCATAATTTTCCATTATTGTCATGACATACACGATTAATGATGTCTCTACCGCGAAAGCATGGGAACAAGGTTAACGTCGATTATAAAGCACGATTGGAACGCAAGTTATACCTGGTACGTCTTTTAATAAATGGAGGTTAATTACTCAATTTGCTCATATGATCAGTAACCTTGGTTCTTCAGCTTTACACCGTTTTAACCTAGATATAATAAATCTCATTTGATACCTTATTATTTTCTATTATTTTCTCATTTAATACCTTATATCTTTATAAACTAAAAATTTATAAAGTACTTTATGTCCTTCTTATTTATCAAGTCTTAATTTAATCAATTTATTGACAATACATTGTTTTATTTTCCTTAATGATAAAAATGCAATATTATTCCCATTACTAATGTTTACATATATAAATATAACTATTTATTGTAATAGGCCAGAGAAAATCCAGAACCAATATTTGATGTGTCTGAATGTGCTTTAAAACATGTACCCTCTGGTATTTATTCATTATGTAAAGTATTTAGAAAGAAGGTGCTATGGATGTATAATAACAAGTTAACTTCACTTTTGGGTGGAGGTGCCTTAAGCGATTTGTCATTACTTGTTGTATTAGATATTCATGGAAACGAATTTACTAATTTACCATCAGATATAATGTGTCTTGCTTCTCTCAAGGTATACGTAATTTAAATATTCAGTTATTAAAATTATATAAGTTTAAAATTCATAAATCATCTTTTCACAATATGATACATTTTAGGAACTTTACTTACAAGACAACAATATAAGAAAACTGCCAAATGAAATAGTACATTTAAGTAAACTAAACATTTTAAATGTTGCAAAAAACAGCTTGAAACTATTACCAGAGACAATAGGAAAATTGAAACAACTTACTACATTGGATATTAGTTACAATAAATCCCTTCATAAACTTCCTAAGTCTTTGGGTTATGCACAACAATTAGCACAGTTAAATATTGATGGGTTAAACCTGTCATATCCACCCCAAGATATTTTAAACGGGGGCACAATAGTAATCATAGCATTTTTAGCAACTGAAAGTGGTATTAAATATTCACCAGAAGAGTCTCTTTCAGAAACAGATTTATCAAGAGACATAAGTTCTGAGGATATGCAAGGGGTATATCATAATAAAGATAATGATGTACAGGTATTATATGTTACAGAACCATGAACTTTGATGTTGCACTTGCACAGTGTGTCTTAAATGTTTTCATTTTTATTTTTAGGCAGCATTGCAGAATCTAGAAAAAATGAAGGCATGTGGATGCTTTTTTTATTTTAGTATGTTTTGAAATATGTCTCACTGCACATTTACTATTGTTTATTGTGAAACCTAATTTTGATTTATGAAGTATTTAATATGTTTAAAAATAAAATTAATTTACATATTTATTAGTACTATATATTTCAGCAATGCCTGATTTTGCTTGCATTATTTTTAAATAATTATTTGTAGCATATTTTAGTAAATTAAAAACTAATGTGCAATTTCAAGATTATTATTAAAAAGTTAACTTTATTTTACAGGAGCACCGTCAAAATGCATTATTGGAAGTAGAAAGGAACATCAAACAGCAACAAGAATATGAAATAGGAATTCAATCAATGTTGAAAGAACACAGGAAAAAGGTACTTAAGATTAAAATGATTGATTTACAACCAATGTTTTTCACTTTTATGCCAAATAAATTTTAAAAATTATTAAAACATTTTGACTTTTAGCTTTTGGAAGATCTTGCTTTACAACAAACACAATTACAGCATGAATTAGAAAAAGTACAACAAGAAAGAGATTCTAATAGAGCACGCTTACTTTCATACATTTACAAAGAATTTAAAATTTTTAAAATGTTAATATTATGTTTAGCTGAGAAAGAAGCAGACAATGTTATCAAAGAATTTTTAAGAAATAGTGAGGAAGAAAGACAAAGCCAAGCAGAATTATTAGAACGGGAAAAACAAGAAGAAATGCGCTTACTATCCTCGTGTCATTCAGAGCAATTTATGTTTCGTACAAAGGATACTCTTCGTTAGTATTAAATATTTTAATTTTTAATTTTAATTAGCATTAAATATTGTAATTTTATATTTATGTTGGTGTTTTTTTTTTTATAGTTTCAATGGAAAAGTTACTTGAAGAAGAACTTCACAGAACCAGAAAATTAGAAGAGCATAGTAAATATAGAGATTATGCTGCGCAATCTTTGCTCACACTGTTAGTAGGATGTTAATAATAACGTTTCATACAAAAGTATAAAACTAATACATTTAAAATCTTACGAATATTTCAGAGAAGTAAGGAATAATGATCATTTAGCACAAATAGTGCAAAATCAAGAGAAGAACAGACAAAATTTAATTGATACATTAAGACAAGATGAAGTTTTACAGAAAGCTGCTGTTGCCGCGTTATTAGAACGTAGTGATGCACGTTGTTGGAGTATTGTACAACAAGTCAATTTGGTACAGTCACAATTAGCAGCACTTACGAATATTGAATTGGAGAGAAGAAAACTAGAAATTAACCAACAACTTGTATGTAGTACCTACAGTTATTAAGTTTCTTCATATACAGTTGTTTCCCTTATTCTAAAGATCTTTTACTATTTTACATAACAGAATGAAATAGCTGAAAAAAGAGTCACTTTGAGTACTATTCTAATGAACCTGTTAGAACAACAGAAACACAGAAGAGATCAACTTCTGGAAACAATTAATAGTATAGAACAACAACGTTGTATTAATGTAAGTATCGGTTCAAACGTTATTTTATTTTTCTTACGATAATAATATTTATAAAACTATATTTTTATTTTTGAAGAACTCTAGAAGAGAAAGTCAATTTTGGTTGATGCAATATCAGTCCTTAATGGAAGCACGTCCACAGGGCTTATTAGAAATGCTAGAGCCTATGTTAGTGCGACATGTTGCAATAGCGGGTGCATTACATTGTTTGCCATTTTTAGCTTCTCTACCATCGTTACTTCCCGATCTTAGTGATGAACAATTGAAAACAGTATGTAAAATATCAATATCTTTTAATATATACAAGAGATATTTTCTACTTTAAAATAAATCATACATTCTTAATATTATAGATTGGAATACATTCTGAAAGTGATCGCACTGCTATAAGACTTGCAGTTGAGAATTATTTAGCAGAACTGAAACTCAACGAATCTAGAACACCTATAATACCATCTGCACCACCTGAAGAAGCATGTACAAGTTCTAACTATGAAGAATATAACACTACCCAAAGTATCAATACTGCCGAATGTGTCATTTGCCTTGATTTACAAGTAGGTATAATTTTCATTTTGTTTCAAAAACTTCTAGAATAATAATATTAAATAAAACAATTCATTTCTATATTTCTTATAGTGTGAAGTAATTTTTCTGCCATGCGGACATCTTTGTTGCTGTTCAGGTTGTGCAAATATGATTTCTTCAGGTTGTCCAATGTGTAGAAGTACAATAGAACATAAAATTCACATTGTAAAGCCTTAAAATATGAATGATGCTTTTTGTAAATAATTCCATTTGGATTATTTATTTTGATGTTTTGTTACTTTAACAAAATATTAACAATTTCTTATTTAAAAATTTAACCTGATAGAAATTCCATTTACAAATTAGATAAAATTTATCCAATTAAACTTTTGTAATTATATACCTCTTTTATTCTATAATCTATTGCATTTTAGTGTTATAACCGTTTTTTTTTTTTTAAACTATGATTGTTATTGAAAAGGAGTTTAAGACAAAACAAATTTAAATCAAACATATAAATTTTTTAATGTTAATATTATTTTTCAGTGCCATGATAATATTTTATAGAAATCAGAAAATGTATAATAATCATATTTAAAATAGGTTAAAATTATCTAACTTTTTTATTATTAACTACATTGCAAATAAGAAAATACCAAGTAATTGAAAATAAAAAGATAGAATAAATTGCATTTATTAACACTTGACTAAAATATCGATTTTGATATAAAATGATCACTGACATATCTGTAAATATAATAGTCTTATAAATACTATGAAGATTACAACATTTTAAGCCCTTATAGTGGTTAAGAGTTAATAATGCAAAAAGAGCCAAAAATAGTGAGCAAGCTTTTGTAAATGATAGTTTATATAAGAAAATTTTTTTATAAAGATTCACTTCCTAAATACAGTATCTTAAAAGTATTCATTAATAAGGTATTGACATTTTACTGATGTACGTGTACTCTT
>NW_017100202.1:1458803-1463956 GCF_001263275.1 Habropoda laboriosa | reverse complement strand
AATAATCATGTAAAATGTATACTTATTTTTATATATCATAATTTGCACATTTAATACGTATCAAAAAACCATAACTTCTCTTCCTGCATCTTCTTCCTCTATTAGATCATCTTCATCTTTCTTCTGTTGTTTTTTTTTAGATGTTGCATCTTTCTTTTCTTTTTGAGCTTTACGGAAATTTTCTAATGATTCTTGTAGTGGATCAACAAATTGATCAAACTCTATATCAGTCATCGCTTGAATAACATCCTGGCCACTTATTGTTTTACGATTTCCTTTTTTAGCAATTATATTTGCTGATGATGTTAAATATAGTATAAAAATTGAAGATGCTTTTGCTACTGCAGTTCTAGCATCTTTGGCAACTGTAACTCCTTCTGGTAATGCTTCTTTTATAATTCTAGTTACAACTGCATTTGGTAAATTAAGATCTTCAAGTCTTTCTGCCATCTGACGTTTTTATATATTTATTCTACAGAAACATAATATTATTGATCGTATGATGTCACGAAGAATAAATTTAATTATTTATTACAACGTGCGTTATGCACTAAGGTTATGATTCAGCATATACAAAGAATGTCGAAAGTAGTAGAAAATTAGAATTATAAATCAAATTACCTTGCTCTGAAAACGTTATCAAGTTCGAATTATTAATTAACTTAATTAAATCAAATCTGTGTTAAAACAAACGTAATGTGTTTATATCTTCTTATTTCCCGCCAATACATCCAATTGCGCACACAAACGAAATAAATCGAAATAATTGAAACAAATATATACCAATTCGAAAAAAAGGAATAAAATGTCACAAACAGACAAAATTTACATCAGCACTTATATTAAATGTAAATTTTGAACGAATAATATCAACAATTACATTGCTATTTTCAAGTGCTCTGAACTAAACTTTCAAGTGGTATAATGAGAATATAAGACCGAGATACTTACAGCACCCTCTACTTGAGCATTAAAGGCACTATTTTAAACGGTATGATAGGCATATCTAAAAGGACTTAACACATTGTTTTTTAAAAAGCATGTACATAATTAGCTGACTGAACATTATTAATAAATAATTACACAATTGTCTTAGTGCTACATATAAGTACGTATAATACGCATTCTTAAAGCAACTTAGTAAGATATTTAAATATTGTTCTTTCACTACATTACTACATACTTTAAAGTATGTATTCATAAAGAAAGATTTCGATTATTAAAATATAACAGTTATACATTTCCCAGTTGAATACAAAATTATGCTATAAAAAAGCTTCATAAGTATTTCAAACAATGATAACGTTCCCGCTTTAATATTATTGATATCGGGCATAGTATCGGTAAAGTTGGAAATGATACGAAGATGGTAAGACTCCAGAGTCCTCAAACTTTTTCGCATACGATGTAGTGTGACATATATGTATACTGACCAACTTGTCCAACGATATTTAATTTGTACAGAACGTAGAACCTATCGTTTGCACGGTAGTTTGACAAGAATCGTCTAAGAAAAACTTGATTGCCAATCTGACAGCACCATCATTTGAATTACCGAATCTTACGAAAACCAAAGCAAGACACCATTTGGAGAAAAATGTCAAAAATCGAGGAAGGAAATGCTCATATACGACAAGCTGAGAAAAGGTATTGTCAATGCAAAATGATAAATCGTGAACAGTTATGTCAACAAATAATTTGGTTTTTGTCAACTTTTTATGTGAAATTGATAATACTTAGCCTTTGTGTGTCATAAAAATAATTTGGTTTTTATTGATCCATTTAATAAAATGAGACAAATCTCTTATAGCTTAAAAACATCACTATTAAAATGGAGACCTGATTTCGAAGTTGCGGCCGAAAAATATACGAGCGCAGGTAAAATATATATGAATAATTAACATAATATCAGACAATTAATATAATATGCCCTGTTATTTGTTTTAGCAACTTGCTTTAGAATAGCAAAATCTTATCAACAATGTAGAGATTGCCTAATGAAAGCTGCTGATTGTTATAAAGAAAATAGATCGTATCCTTTTTTAAATAAGCATAGCTTTGTACAATAGTTAGATACAGCATTGTTTTAATTTTTTTACAATTATTAAAAATATATTTATTCTTTAACATCAATTATATGAAAGATGGTTTCATGCTGCAAAGTAAGTCCTTTAGATTCTTAATTTTTCTACATTTCGTAAGTAATACAGTTATTTATATTACTGCAATATGTAAAATTTTAGGAGTTTCGAACAAGCTATCTTAATTTCCAAAGAAATGGGAAATCTTGGAGATGTACCAAAATTGGCAGACCGTGCTTGCTCTCTGTATCAGATGCATGGATCACCTGAATCAGGTGCAACTGTACTTGATAAAGCAGGCAGCATGGTAGAAGCCAGTCAACCAGAGGCAGCATTAGAAATGTTTAAACGTGCTGCTAATATTGTTATGGTCAGATAGAATCTATTATTTATGAAATACTTATGAAAATATAAGTAAAAATTATATTATATATTTTTTCATAAAGGGTGAAGATAGCCCACGTCAGGCAGCAGAGTATATGAGCAAAGTTGCAAGATTATTAGTAAAACTACGAATGTATGATGAAGCAGCAGATGCAGTTCGCAAAGAAATTGGCATGCATCAACAAATAAATCATATACCTTCTGTTGGTAGATTAACAGTAGCATTAGTATTAGTACAGTTAGCTCGAGGTGATCAAGTAGCAGCTGAGAAAGCTTTCAAAGAGTTATAAATATTTATCTTTAGATTAATACATTAGAAATGCTTTTGCAAGCATATGATAATGAAAATGCAGATGATGCAAGAGCAGCATTAAATAATCCCTTCATTAAACACATGGATGTTGAATATGCTAAACTTGCTAGAGGTTTACCTCTACCACAGCAAGAATATGCAATATCCCCCCCAGGGGTAAGAGCAAATGCAGCAGAATCATATACATCTCCTAATGCATCAAAACTAATGGAAGAAAGTACTAGTGAAGTTCAAGTGAGTAATACATTTGTCTTGAAAATGTAAGGATTTTAAGAAAGAAATTTATGAAAATCTATGTTGCTTTACATTACTTTCTAGAACACGAGTATAGTAGAATCTCAAGAAACTTCCAAAACATTATCTAATGATGCTGCTGAGAAAGAACAAGCACAAGGAGCACCTTCACAAAAAGTAGAAAATAAAGAAGAAGACTACGATGGCGGGCTCTGTTGATTGCCTATACTTATGGAAATTAATGTAACTTATGTCTTGAATTACAAACAAACTTTATTTTATAAAAGGTACTATATCATATTAATCCAGAGATGTATATTTAATAGTATATATAGTAGTATATATGCATATATGCGTATATGCATATATACTATTTTATTCTTAGAAGTATTTCCAAAAACGTGATACTCATGAAAATTATACTTATTTAAAACTGCAACTATATAAACTATTTTAAATACATTCCTTGTACATGTGGCAAGGAATTCTCTGATGAAAAGTAAATATGTAACATATATGCATTTATGTTTAATAGAATAAAAAAATGTAACCTTTAAAAAATACTATTCACATATTGATATCAGCTTTGTAAATGTTATATTTTTCAGCACAGATAGAATATCTTCAATAGGAGACTACATATGATTTCAAATTTTATGTCAATAAACATGTACAAAACGCAGATATATTTTAATAATCTAATTTCATGTTTACCAACTGTAAAAGTATATATAAAATAAATTGTTATTGCAAACACTTAGGCACATGTAGATTCATTTATATTCATATGTCAAAAGAAAGAGGTTATGAATATCAAATCGGAGTTTATATAGATATAAGATATTTTACTCACGAGTTTTATGTTACAAAGTCAAATGCACCGTTTTCTTCTTCAGTATATCTTCAAGAACCAATAAAAAAAAGTTTTAATGCACCACTTTTATATTTTACACAAGTTTTTAAATACGTTTTTTCACTTGCTAGTTTTAAAAGATTGCCGCGAAATTGTGTCTACACCTCAATGCACCACTTAAAAATAATCACACAAGAGAGTCTTATTAGAAAGAAATGTATCTACATATTTTTACGTTGAAATACTTTTTACACTAAAAAAAATATTTATGTTGTTATACAACAATAATCTCCAATTTATACTTAAGAATTGCTGCATTTTTTCATTTGCTTTACTGATGCAAGTTACTTCGGAGATATGTATGTATAATTTACTAAATTTATTACTATTTAAATTTTATTTAAATTGGAAATTATGGTTATATATTACATCATTGAATTATAAATGATAAATTTCAGAACTATCACATTGCATTTTAAACGAAATTAAGTTCACATTTAACAATAAATATACTGTTCGTATTATATTTCTTTGCGATATATTTAAAAAAATAGCGCGAGCTAACAATTCTTACAGTGCGCAAGTTTCAATTAATGGACATAGATAGGCAAGTACCATCGAATAGTGAAACACTTTTAGTAGAATAATAAGAAACATTAAGATCTTATATATTATCAGAAATCTAATTCATAATACGAAGAAATATTAAATTTTAACATTAATCAGTCATAGTTTATTATTATTTCAATTATCAGTTGCACAACTGTCAGGTGACTGTGAACTTCACTTTAAGTGTTTCAACACGAAATCAATATTACAGTGGCTTTTAGAGAGGCGTGTTTGCGCACGAACGTTAAAATCGAATAAATAGTCGTCTGCAGGAAGACTGAAAGCAGACGTCACAATACACCACGACGTCGTGGTAGGATAACAGTGGGGCGCGAGCAAGTGTCAATTTGATTATTGTCATCATTTTTGTGAGTATCGGTGGTTCTGTCAAGATCGTTTGGAATTTCTACCGATGATCGGCAAATCGCGCATTCGTATTTCTGTGGGTGCCGTGAGGCGGCGAGAAAGACCACCTCTTTAAATTAAAAGAAGGAATGACGCTGGAGAATCCGTTCTTTGTCGTCAAGGAGTAAGTAAAAGTTGCATACTGTTATGAATTTTTAGCAAATCTTTTTTAATTGTACAAATTGCAAGTGACGAAATCATATCGATTCTGTGAAATTTGTGCAGTTATCAGGTTTGAACTTTTGTTATTCCTTTCACGACATTAGGGTTGTAT
>NW_017100202.1:1457068-1458721 GCF_001263275.1 Habropoda laboriosa | reverse complement strand
TGGTGTTTTAAAGGAACTTCTAGTTGTTATAATACTCGAAAATATGTCTTATTATAATATATTTAATCCAAATCTTATCTTAATGCATATATATTACGGACACCTAATCTGAACTCTTTCATATATCCTTTTATTCATTAAATTTATTCAACATTTGACACGTTATTTTTATCGAGAGTAGTATTAAACTTCTTTTGCAATATTTTAAATAATATTTATTGTTTTTTCTTGTTTATGTAGTTTGATGCACCGTAAAAAAATTTGATTTCACGAAGTTCGCAAAATTCTATAAAATAATATTAACAGACATTTTTTTATTTCTTTTACTTCTATGCTGGATAATATTTGAACTGCTACCATTGAGCCTTTCAAAATTTTGATACGTATGCAAAATAAGTATTATAAATAAAAAATGAAAATGCATAATCGATCGATATTTTTTATCAAAATAGAATATTTGAATTTTGTTTATGTATTCTTATCTTATTTCTACAATGCTACTTGTCTTATCAATTATTTGACAAAATTTATTATTTACTTATTATAGATAACCAAAATTTCATTAAATATCAAAAATTAAAATAAATTTCTTGATATTTACAGCAATTTTTTATTACATAACAATGAAACAATTTTATTAATTTTATTATCTATAGACAATAGTGTTTTGTAGTGTTCGATAAACAAGATAATATAGTAAATAATATAGTTTTTATGTACAAGATAATATAAAAATATTATTACATTATTTTTATTTATAATATAATTTATAATACAAATGGTTTAATTTTTTTTGTCTTTAGCGAAGTTTGTAAGGCCTTAAATAAAAACCGCGGTTTATACGGGCGCTGGACGGAATTGCAGGATGTTGTTGTCACAAGTCCTACCGTGAGTGGGGGAATCCCAATCTCACGCGACGAATTAGAGTGGACAACTACCGAATTACGGAAAGCCTTACGCTCAATCGAATGGGATCTCGATGATCTAGAAGACACGATCCATATCCTTTGATACATGTATATGTTATATATATGGCACATATGATATTAACCTTTTTAATACTGAGACTCAATAATGCATTTGTGTTAATGGAAAATTAAATATGTTAGATGCCCTTTGAATTTGCTAAACACTTATAAATCCAGTGATACTTCAAGAATTCACCTGTACTTCTTTATTGTTAAAATGGAATATTTAATTAGTTTATTAAAAATCTAGTCGTACGTAACGATTATATAAAATAACTTGAAAAGTAATTTTTTGATACACTTAAAATCTTTTGTTTTTACATTTTGTATTACCCTTAACGCATTGCATATGCATATATACGTATTGTAGAAAAGAATCCGACGAAGTTTAAAATAGATAACAAGGAGTTAACGGTTCAACGAAGTTTTATCGAACAAACACGGGAAGAAGTTAAGGTAATGCGTGTTACATAAAGTTTGGTCCTTACGTTTATTAAAAATTTGATTGAATATATTCATAATATTTTATTTGTTGCATAACTGTGATTTAATTTTGTTACATATAACTTTAAACTTAATGTAATATCTAAAATATAAATAGTTGCTTTTATGAATAATTTTTGCAGATCATGAAGGACAAAATGAATTTAAGTAGAGGTCGGGACCGCGATAATACGGCGCGACA
>NW_017100202.1:1453233-1456785 GCF_001263275.1 Habropoda laboriosa | reverse complement strand
TATTCATGTGAAAATATTGATTACGATTTAAGAAATACCATAAAGAATATAAACATACTGTAATTGAAATTTATTATAGGTTTGTGTAAAAATAATTATTTGTTGTATATATATATACATCTGTTAAATTTTCATATTCAGATTTTGTAACAAAATTTATTACAATATGTTCAGTTTGATGAAACAGATTGAAAATAACAGTACAAGCAGAGAAATTCCTTCTCTGCATCTTTGAATTTCGCTCGCAAATCACAATGTATACGTTGCGACATCTATATGAAGCTGTCAAATTGCCGATAACGTTAATCAGCTGTAAGCGTGTAATTGAAGTAATGAACTCGAAAGAATGTCAATTTTACTTCTTTTTTTCATAACGTTTTCTAATGGATTTACGATTTAAATAGTATCAATTGAAACCACAGAAAAAAAGAAATGGTTTATACGGTAAATCAATATTTCTTACCATTATTATCGTGCGTAAAATGAAATAATCTTTGCGATTTAACGAATACGTGAATAATTTAAATAGCCTTACAAAATCATGAATTAAAAGTTTTTATCCTTTCTTAATTCTTTAATTTAATAAATAAGTAATCATTGCTTATTGTAATTTATATATACATTTATATTTTCTAATTTGTCACAGCCACTTTTAGACAATAGTCCCGCCCGAGTTCCTGTCAATCATGGTACAACTAAGTACAGTAAATTGGAAAATGAAATTGATAGTCCAAATAGGCAATTTTTGGGAGATACATTACAACAACAAAATGACATGATGAGGCAACAAGATGAACAATTGGATATGATAGGTGAAAGTATTGGAACATTGAAAACAGTGTCTAGACAAATTAATACTGAGCTGGATGAACAGGCAGTGTAAGTTTAAATCAACAACATTTATAATTTTTAATGAACTCACTCTTTAAAGCAAACTATTTTTAACAATATGTTTCTAATCATTTTAGTATGCTAGATGAATTTGGTAACGAGTTAGAGGTCACAGATTCTAAACTGGATGCAACAATGAAAAAAATGGCCAAAGTTCTTCATATCTGATCTTGCCTCTAAACCTTCTTCTCTATCATCCTTATCAAATACAATAACTAATTGTTTCTTGTGTTCTGGAGATTAAATAGGTAACACTACCATAACTTTACCATAATTATTCAGTAATATGTATGAATCGTATTCTTTTGCTTAAGTGTTTGCTTTATTCAAGTTTATTTAAAACATTAATTTAGCTTCATTACTAGCATTTAATTTTTATAAATACAAAGCTAATAATTTACATCTACTGAAAAATTATGGAATATTGTAACAAATCTGATATTGGTAATTCATTTTGTCTTTACAATAATATTGCATATCATAGTTACCCATGAACAATTTATTTCCTCTACACTTTTTAAACTAATTTAAATTGATATTTAGCACTGATGCACTTATTTTTAATTATTTCATTTTTTCTATCAAACATATGAGGGTTATACTGATATATGATTGTTTCTAACAATCTAACAAATAATTTACTGGAGGGTAGAAGTCTCACTAAATTAAAATTACTCTGAAAGCAAAAAATCATAAATGAAAGATAATATGTTTCTAATAAATAAATAAAACAAACTGATGACAATTTTCCAATTGCAATATGATTCATGCATTTCATATATCTATTTCACTTCTTCTAATTCTTTTACTCATAAACAAAATATTATGTCAGAACAGATTATGTATTAAATTAACAAATTATTTATATATGTTTTAGTTAAAAATATTAAGTAATTAAAGTTTTAATGAAATGTTAATAACAAGATACATGTAGTTAGATACATATACCTAATAGTAGTCATTACTTACATTTTAAAATATTCTTCTGCTATTGTATTTATTTATTTTTTTTATTGTGGTAAAAACCTAGAATTAAGAACTTTAATATCTTTCTCTCTACATTCTTTGTGCTTTCTTTATGTAATGTACTTAGATGCAGTATTTTACAAAACTGCTTTTGTTTTCACTATAACAAAGTTAAAGAAAGATGCAGAAAATTACTCTTTGCTGTAAGTAATTGTTGAAAATCTACATGTATAAGACAGTTAAGGAATTAAATGTCAGAAATGTAGCATCAAAATGGACCAGTTGCAGTTACAAAAGATAATTAGCTTCAAACTACACTAATTTAATACAATTGAAGTAATCATTGTTTATGTAGTACAGGGTAGGCACTAAGAAGTAGCATGAAATTTAATAGTAACATCAGTATAAAATATAAAGGTACATTGTTGAATTATTGTATATTAAAAATCTATAGATAAATAAATGAATTGTATATACAAGTACCTCAGTATATAGGAATTTTAAAAGATTATACCAAATATTGTGAGGCAAGTGTCAAATCAGAAAAAAGTAGCACAAGTAATTGTGCCTGGAAAAAGTTTAGTCTAATAGACACATACATATATACATAATATTAGGAAACATTTTCAGTATGTTTTAAAACCTCTGATACTTCTACTTCCAATGTATACAACATGTGATATTACTATATTGATTGAAGCGTAGATAAAAATAGTTTAGTACACAGTATTGTGGAATATTCATATGATATTGTGAAAGTACCAGTCAGTTTATGTGTGTAATGAATGTAAATGAAAATATAAAGTTTGAAAGAAAAGTGTTGGAAAAACGAAAAAAAAATGTAAAAACAATTATTTGTACGTATGGTGGTTGCTGATTGTTTCTCAATGCGAATAAGATTGTTCATAAGTACTATGAAATTTAGCGACTGTAGGTAGTCTGAAGCTCCATTTTAGGAAGATAAAACAAATTAAAAATTAGAAAATGAAACATATATTTCATTGTTAGAAGAATGTTAATAATATAACATTGTGAATTCATACATAAAACAGAAATTGTTTATTCTAGTATGTATTTAAAAACTAAAAGCCAAAAAGATACTTTATTATTTCGCATAAATGACCAATTGTGAAGACATACTGATGAATAAAATTTGCGATTTTATTTATACTGTACATGTTACTATAAAGTACCACAAACTCCTGACCCACTGAAACTATTCAAATAACAATAGTAAGATTATGTATAAGAACTCCTTACATATTGAATTCTGTGTTTGAGAGACTGTAATATGTGTATCATGCAACCAAATTTTAATTTAAGGCAACTTTCAACCCATTTCTTTGACTGATGTGTTCAGTTTTTCTAATGTTTATACAAATAAACACTATAAAATCTCTCAGTCATGGAATGTAATTTTTTTACTTGGAATATGTTTATGAATGTGTGTTTTATGAGTATATTTTTTTCTTCAATTTTTGCTTATATATATGTTTATGCGAAGATAATTTTTATATCTGTGTCTGTGCAATTTCAGAAAGGTTAATACATATAAGAATTATTATTTTGAAGCTTCTGTAATTTTAATGAATGTTACAGTTATTGCTTGTTATTTACGAATAACTTTAACTAAAAATGAGACTTTAGAAATCATTTAAAATAGTAAATTAGTTTAGAATATTGATTTTTTGCACT
>NW_017100202.1:1434403-1453203 GCF_001263275.1 Habropoda laboriosa | reverse complement strand
AAATGTCTAGTGATGTTATAATGTGCTTTTTGAAGAATGCATGTTGAAAATAATGTACAATATTTACTGTTTGAAGAAGGGCCAAATATATAAGTATTAATTTTTCTTATACAGTATACAATATGTTACTCATTTAATTTTACCGTCGTTCATTGAACGATGATAAAATCTCTTGATTCTGACTTTTTTTATAAGTGACGCATGTGATGTTACTTTCCGTTTGTTTTAGATCGGAGACAATGGGTAGCCATTGGAGTGTTGACCGCTATATTGGTGTTTCTAATAATTTTATTTATAATTAAGTGAATCATTTGATTTCCTAGCTTTGTTAAGAATTTATTGGTTCTTCTTCATAGCATTTAGTCGAATGTGTTAAATTCTGTTTTAATAATAAATTATCGATAGCGATATTCTATGATTCATTATAATAAATACTTACAGTTATTATATTTTTGACAGGATCTTTATAAATTCCCCTCCCTAAATGCAGGTAATAATTTCATTAAAATATTCAGATATTTTTTTAAGGATTATGTTATGTATTGTACCTCACAATATTTAAGAAAAGAGGTAAATATTTCTTTATCATCAATCTATTCTAGTTATAGGTATTCATATTAATACATTGTATCACGTATTCTCCAATAATTGTTTATTTTTGTATTCATATTAGATATGTATCAGTATTTTATAAAAGTGTTACATTGTATATAAAAATGTTTTATAGTGATACATATTGTAAAATATATTTAGGCTTCCGTTCTCCTTTAGATTGTAAACATGTTTGTTTTCTTTAACATCTTATAAATAAGTCACACAATGTATTACATTCAATTTTGTATACTAAAAGTTAAAACTTGCCTTTTTTCGGAGGAACTTTCGAAGCTTTCTTAAAACTTAAGAAGGGACTTAAAAGTTATGGCAACTACAATAAACTGAACGTATATAGATACTATATACATGTTTGTACATAAGTACAAATAAGTTGTGTTCCAAAGACATTAAACGAATTGAATAATACAAATGGCCTGGTAATGATAACAGAGAGAAAATATGTCTACTATATAAAATCTTTGGTATAGGGATCATTATTGCAGTCGCTTGTATATATAAGCGCATGGTATTAATTTTTAAGAAAAAAATGCAATATCATATTCTAGATGATATGTTCAATAAAATGATTTAAATGTAAATGCACAAATAATATCATCTTGCTTGCCTGACAATGAACTAATATATAATATATTCTACCCTATTCAATTTTATCATGATTCCATAATCAAAATATTCTTTATGATTCTTGGAAAAAGTTGAAATATACAATGTCATATGTAAATTTTAAAAAGACGTATGGATAATTTTGCAACTATTATTTTAAACATATATTTATGCATTTTAAAATCTTTTTCAGTTTCCATTTTTTCTTCAATGCATATAAGGCACCTCTAGTGATATGAAAAATGGAACAATTGCATAATTAAGTATCGTATAGCTTTATAAAGTGTTTCATGATGGTTCGAGTCGCACACGATTGCTACATTTAGCAGGCAAAACTTTCCTTATTTCACTGATGTTGTCAACTTCCATTCTTAGTCTATTGACCTCGTCTTCATAATTCTTTACCCACTGTGATTGCAAATTTTTTGCATCCGTTAACGCTCGAATTCTTTGATCAAGATTTGCAGCGACAATTTCCTCTTCAGCTGCATTTAAGCGTTCTTCTAAGCGATTTAAGTCAGCATCATCTAAATTATTGTAGAAGTTTAATGTTAGTTGTTTAAACGTTTGATTTGTATGAGGAAGAATAAGTTAATTTAAATATAATGGAACAGAAAGAGGTAAACACCTATTTCTGGTAGATTTGCAAGTTCTTTTATAATTTCAGCTACTTCGGCTAAAGCTTTATCCACTTGGTTCGATGCTAGTGTTACATTGATCTTAGTTTGACCAACTTTGTGATTCGCCTAAAAAATATCAAATAATATAGCAATTACATTATTATGTAATTATGATATCTTACTTCTGTTGTAATATTTGTATCTTGACCACTTTGAATTTCGTATTTTTTCATCATGAAATCTGTAATATCAACTCTCTGATGTAATTTCTCGGCTTCGTTTCCTACACGAAGTGCCTCTATTTTAGTTTTATTTGCCTCAATTCTAACGGCGTTTGCTTTTGCACTAGCTTCTTCTGCGTATGTCTAATGTAAACATATTTTGTATTCAATAGGCAGTCAATTATATGTATTATACTATATAATGAGAGAACATTTAATATACCTGAGCATCTTGTGCTTTTTTACGAGCATATTCGGCATTATCTTCAGAACCTTTTAATATTTCCTCAGCCTCCGCAGCATGTTCCATCGCATTTTCAATTAATTCTTTAATATTTACTATGTTCCCTAAAGCATCTTGAGCTTTAATACGTTCGCGCTCTACTTCAGCATGAAATTCTGAAAGTAACATCACAGTTGGGAAATACGATCTTTCTTTTCTTTCAAAGAAAAAATTTTATTATTCTTATTAATAAAAATAATAAAAAAGATATATACCGCTCAATTTTTTCAATGTTTCCTGAGCTTCTTTTAATGTTTGATCACCACGTTTTACAGCATCATCTACTTTTTCATTTGCACCATCTAATTCGGCTAAAAGTTCAGCAGTAGATGTCTGTTGATCTTGCACTTTTTCTATTAATTCTTCACTTTTTCTTACTTTCTCCGCCATTTCTATCAGAAGACTTTCATTCTCATCTAATAATAACTGTGCTTGTTCTTTCAATCGCAGCCCCTATAATGTATTTTATTATTGATATGTTGATGTGTTATCAATAACAATAATGTTTGTTACAATTTAAATTTACCTCGTTATTCAAGTTATCAATTTGATTTCGTAACTGATCGATGTCAACAGGTGGAAGTGTCAAATCCAGAATCAATAGATCTATTGCTTCTTGTGAAACAGTGGATGATTTAGTGGCTGCTATGCTGGTAAGATTTCTCACGTCATTCATACGATGCTCCAGTAACTCTAATTTGTTTTCCAACCCTCTAATATCGTCACTATATATGAAATAAATTTTTCAAAGAAGTATATTATAAATAAACTGATTTAGAAAAAATATCAATACAAATACCAATACTAGAGTAAGAAATAAATACGTACGTCATATTAGTGTATTTTGCTATAGCTTTTTTTGCAAGTGTATAAGCTTCTATTGTTGTAGTTCGAGCTTGTTCCGCTAATACATGGATCTTCTTTGCTTCATTAACATTTCTGTAAGCACAGGATATTATAAATTGTAATTAAATCTTCAAAATTTATAAAATTAATTTACTTACATGTCAGCTGAACTACGTGCTTCTTGCGCAATTGAAGTCATTTGTTTGTTCTGTTGACCAACTTGATCTGCACGCGATTTTGCGTCACTTAATGCAGTTGCTCCATCGGTGGCCAGATAATCTTCTGCATCCTAGAATTTCAAACAAAATTCAAATTCAGTACTCTAATTTCTATAAATTTCATATTCCATATCAATATTATTCGTACAGTTAATTGAGCGTGTATCTTGTCAAGCACTTTTTCGGCTTCATCGATGTTCATCAAACCTTCTGAAGTAGTTTTATGTGCTTCAGAAGCAGTCAAGTTTACGGTTTGTGAAATTTCGCCAATTTCATTTAATTGATCACGTAATTCATCAAGTTGCTCAACCAAGGTCTTGTTTTCACCTGAAACATTTTCTTGTACAATCTCATTCAAATAAAGAGTAAACAATTAAACAAATTATACTTACTACCAGATCCTTGTTTGGCGATTTGCAAAAGATTTTTTACTTTATCCTGAATGTTCTTCAATTCTTTCTCGAAGTCCGAATCCTTTATAACAGTTGGGCTACTGTTAATTTTTTTAAGCGTATTTTCCAATTTGGCTAAGCGTTCCCTATGATTATTAGCCGCAGCTTGAACAAGATTGTAACAATCAGGACAGTCTACACATCCATTTTGTCTGTTATGTTTGTTTTCTTTGCAACGATCACAACGTCTTCCTTCTACATTGTGTAGGCACTATAATATAAGAATAAATTATTACTATAGCGAATTGTTAGAAGTTTTACTTTTTATTAAATATATGTATATATCAAACATACTGGACACTGCCCACTAGCATCACACTGCAGGTCTTGAGAACCGATAGTGTCACAATCACATGATTTACAACCTTCTCTGCTAAATCCATATTGATAAGGAACACACGCGTCACAATGTTGGCCGGTAACACCAGGTCTGCATTCACATTGACCAGTAACAGGATTGCAAGTACGATTGTACGAACCTTCAGAATCACAATTGCAAGGTGCACATCCCTAAAACATATGCATATAATTATCATGTAATTTAGGCAACGAACATTCGTTCTTCATTTGTGGAACGGTTATAGGAATTTGTAATACCTCTCCACTTAAAATATGATAATATCCTTCTTCACATTTATCACAATTTCGGCCGATTACGTGAGATTTGCACATACAATGCCCTGTTAACTGATTACAAGGTGCTACTCTACCATAATCAAGTTCAACAGTACCTGGCGGGTAACACTGGCATACTTTACATCCATCTTCTTTTCGATCAGACAATGCATCTCCATAGTAACCTATTGAATATTAGAAAGAAATATTATTAGCTGTAATATTCTTAAAATATGCTAAATAAATAAGAGTTGCACGGTATATACTACATGTACCTGAAAGACATTCATCACAATGAAAACCAGCTGTGTTATTTACACACTTCAAACATTCACCAGTTTCGTGATTACAATTACGCACAGCATTCAAATCGATATTGTTGTTACAGTCACAAGGTCTGCAAGCTATACCCTTTTCAGGACTTCCAAAGTATCCATCCGAGCATGTTTCACATCTAGGTCCTAAACAAAAGATAACATAAATAAAATTGTGTTTTTACAAGAAGATATAAATTCATATGAAGCCTTTATTTTTACCTGTTCTACCCAATGGACATTCGGAGCAAATCGGATCCGGATTATTACCAAGCAATATGCAAGGTCCATTGTCAGGGCAAGGACATGGTTTACAATCATCGGATGTACCCTTCAACGAATGACCATAATATCCACGCTTACACAATTCACAATTACTACCAGCGGTATTATGTTGACAAATACACTGTCCTAAAGTAAATGAGATGACAAACACTCAGATATAAAAATATATTTCGACATGAGTTTCTATTGTAAATATACTCTAAATAAATACCAGTTTCGGCTTCACAAATATCTGCGTGGCCATTGCAATTACAAGGTACACAAAGGGCGAAAGGACCACCATTTGGCGGGTCATGATGGAATCCAGGTGCACACGATTCACAAAATTGGCCTACATAGCCATTTGGACACTGACAGTGCTCCACCCAATCAGCGGGTTTACCAGCAGCTCCACGGTGAGCTGTCTCCAGCTTAACGTCATCTAAGAATCCTCTACCTGTAGAAAATAAAGCTAAATGTATCAGAAACTTCATTAACATAAACGTCGGTTTTCGTGTAGAAATCATTGCCAAAGTACCTTGATGCGTGTAAGTGCCACGAATTTTAATAGAAGTTAAGTTTGACAAAACAGACATGAAAGCACGGGAAGACAGACGAGGTTCCCAGCCATAATTAGGATGTTCGTGCAATTTAAAACGATACTCTTGAGGCTGAAATAATTTTCTATGAATTAGTAAACCATACATTTTATCATTTTGTTGCTTCACTTACTGTTACGGTAGGCAAACGGTTATCCTGCCCGAAAATCGGCTGTGTAATTTGTTCACCATTTCCACCTTCCAGTATTATATCACGAGCAGTAGGTGCAGGACCAGCTTCCCCAATTCTCAGAATAAACAATAAGTCTTGATTATAAGATGCTCGTTGATCACCGAGGAATCTATCTGCGTATAATTAAATTCTTCGTTAACGTTTTCAATAATAGGACATAACGTTCCATTATGCTTGTTTGTTGTACAAATTTTAGTTTTTGATATCTTTATTAAAAAAAAACAAATGCACAAACTTTGGATGATTATATTTACCAGGTGCAACAAAATAGACGTTGTCTCGATCTAGTGCTGTAGCAGATATCGTTTGAGTAACAGGATCGTAATGAAGCGGTATCGGGTTACCAGCTACGGTAGCTGTCCATCGTTCAGCTGCCCTCACGAACATACTCTCGATTACAATTTTAGAATAGCCAGTTGCCGGTCTACACACTGAGGAATGACCATAGCAAAAACATGGTGTACAACCGAAATCATTGTCCATCGCAAGATTGAAAAATCCTGGTTTACATCTGTTTTTATAATAGACACAGTATTAGCGAATTTATATTTACTATTTCAGTTTTTATTTTTGAAACATATTGCCATTAAAAGTTTCAACATATCAATATACTAACACTCGACAACGCTTTCCTTCAACGTTCTCTTTACAAGTGCAGACACCGTTAATAGGATCACAGTTTTGTTTATTCGCAAAGGATCCGGCTACATTACATTCGCAAGATGTACAACCATACGAGCCAAAATTATAATAATTCACTGCACAACGATCACATTTATCACCCGTTACACCAGGCTTGCACTGACATTTTCCTTCGCTGTTACATTGCAAACTTCTCGAACCTGTAAAATAGTATTAAATAATCATTTGCTGTTCATTTTTCTACATTGTAAGTCGTGATCAATTTTTAGTCTCCCTCTCACGTGGATATTTTAACAGAAAATTAAAACGTAACAGAATTAATCAAAGTGACTTAGTATTACAGTTGTGTCAGTTTTAAAATGAGAATGACGAAAAGAAACATCCGTTTACCGATTTCGTGGCAGTTGCAGGCGATGCAATAATTGTCTTCCGGTCGCTGGTAAAAATTTTCCCGGCAACGTTCGCAATTCGCGCCGTCTCGATTAGCTCGACAATCCAGGCAGTGACCACCATGTCCAGAAGCCTTATACAGTTCCTTATCGAAGTAACATCTCTCCGAGTAACCATTGCAATTGCAGGCTAAAAAATAGTGACGCGATATCAAACGAGATAAAATTCACCATTAGTCAAACATTCTTAATTTATTTTAAGGTAATAAAATAATAAATCCAGAAAATTCTTCCTAATAGCGTAATATTTTTTTAAAAAGTGAATAACAACATTATCTAGATATTTACTGGATCCTGAGTACCATGGAAGAATTCCATCCCATCGTGATGAAGTACAGATCATTGCATACACGAGTATCAAACACGCGATTGATCTCATTTCAGACGAACGCTTCATTATAAATATTATAAATAAGAAAAGAAAAAAAAGGGAAAATAATTTTTTTTTTCTCAACTGTTATCACTTTTCATCTAAACTGAACATTCATCTCAAGTACCAAAACTTTCCCATTAGACAGATGTATTTTATACTTTCAGTAAACAATTTACAAAATATAAAATATAATGTATATTTAAGAATTAATAATCGTGATCTTTTCAACAATATCTTTACTGTTCGTTCACATCGATTACTCCATAGGAAATCGATTATCGAAGGCAATGAACCATTAAAATTTTCGATGCAACATTGACGTTCCATTAATGGCGAACGTTGGATTCGATCGCGATGAATAAAATCAAGATTCTGTTTTCTCGTTGAAATGAAACCAATCGCACAGTTACGCGACCTGATTAACGCTATATAATAAACGTTCGCTTGTATCGCGGTATCTTGAGCACTGAGCTCACGGTCTACAGAAAAGCTGCATTGTGTGCCCCTGCATTGCCAACAATCCCCACTTCAGAACAAGCAATGAACGTAAAAGGTAAAGCTGGTTAGGTAATGCCAACGTGATCGTGAACGCAAACTCTCTTCTGTCGCTCAGAAAGGTGATACCCACAATGCTGAAGAAATGTTTCACCCTTATACGATATATGTACTTTCATATTTAACACGATGATATATTGTAATAATACGTTACGTTAGATCAGTAGAACTCATACTTCTTAATTTAACGATATCATTGTTAGCTTATTGAACACCGGGATCTGTGCTTTTAAGTATAATGGCACATTTGTCTTTGGACAGAAGCGCTGACATCGGTGACATCGGCATCTTGATGACAAAGAAGATGTATTATGACGTAGTTATAATATAAATACATAAAATAATAAAAGAAGTTACATTTGTTATCTTTCAGATTTGTACATTTTTTTAGGAAACAATATTGATGTCCCTGATTTAATTTAATTGCTCATTTGTATAATAAAGCTGTAGAATGACATTTCTTTTTTAAACTAAATAATAATTTCTTTTTCTTTTCTTCTTTATTAAAAAGAAAATAACTTTTTTTTCCATAAATTATTTTCTTGCTTTGCCAGAAGTTAGACGTAAAAGATTTCAAAAATTGTGTATAAATTTGTCGGTTACATCGCTGTTAACAGTTTTAAATAATGGCTAAATGGAAATGTGATTAACGGCAGTGGTAAGTCATAAGCTCTGGTCACCGAATATGGAACGTAAAAGACGGCAGTTTGAAGAGCAGGTTTGCCAAGGCCCACCTACACACTGATCAAGATACCGATCCTTCAAACAGATTCTTTCATCGTTTACACTCCCCAATGAACGTGTGGGTGCGTACGAATAGGCACACATACACGCGCACATAGTTTTATCTCATCAATTAGTTTCTCATACAGACATTAAACGATATTTTGTAAATTACATTATAAAAAGTTATTCGAACGTTTAATACTTACGTCTACATTCGTGCGCATCTGTAGTGGTGGCTCGTCCCCATGGTACATCGTTGTAAAATGGCAAACACTCGTTACAGTCTGGGCCTGCAGTATTATGCTCGCATCTGAGAAAAATTAAATTTGCTCGCTTTACAGAAATTTTCACATCAAAATAACAAAATAGGAAAAAGTTAATAAAGAATGTAACATAAGTATGTTTGAAAATCACACAATAAAAAAAAGAAATAGGATACTGAATTATAGAATCCTTTTGAACTATGCAAAATCAATATTCAAAAAACCATCAGAGTGATTCCAGTTTATATTTGCTGTTCTGCAAAATACACGTGTAAGCGTTTAATAATATTTAACCAGCCATTTCATGTAAAAAAAAAAAAAGAAAAAAAGTACACATCTATAAATTATCTTACCTACATACTCTGCGAGTTTTTCCATCCACGCTGGTACTGTTTACACATTCTCCAGCGTGGCCATTGCAGGCGCAACGTGCTCCAACGGCGACGTCAGCGATCGCATAGTAGTAGGATTTTAGTACATGATCATCGCCAAAAACTTCGTCACCGAACGTATTAAATCCGTCTAGAGTAATCCTTAAATCAGTCGCTTGCACCCATTCCTTAAAACCAGAAAAAAAAAACATTCACCATTTATTCAACCTTTTTAATAACAATCATTTTGTAATGATTTCACAGCTTCCCCTTATTCCATAGTAATTAAAATACACATAACAAAGATAAAATGTACTTTTATCTTTAATACACAAAATTGCACAACTCGTTTCTGTAAGGCATATAATTGTTAACGAGATAAAGAATTTTTTTAAGAAATGATAAATTAACAAAACAATACCTGCAAAGCTGGATTAGTTTCGAAATGGTAGGCCGAAGGTCGACCTTCCAATGTCGAGTATGCGACGGTACCCTTTGTCAAAGGCGATATATCGGAATAGGCCGAAGTACATAATACCCTGGTATCATTGCCTCGTACAGTCTCTAGCGAATCTGGTAGATCATAAGTATCCCTACAGCTTGCGGAATAAAACTGATATGGTTCCCAGGGTGATTTCTCGACTCTCCTCTTGTAGATGCCCCAACTTTCTGGACGAGGCGACTCGAAAAGTACTCTCACGTAAGTTATATCGAACGTCTTTCCTATAATCGTTCCGAACAAAAAAGTATGAGAAATCGACAAACATTGAAATATAAAAATTACCATCATAGATTTGTATTTATTCGATATATTAAAGGTTATTATAAATCGAATTTTCTAACGAAAAGATATATATTCATTAAATAATTAGAAATAATAAGTATAAGTACGAGTAAATGTTTCTAAAGGGAAGACTATTTAAGTGACACCGGAATTACTGTATGAAATGAACGGATTCTACGCCACTGCAATTCTTCGCCGTAAAGCCAGCGGGGTGCAAGTGGTTGATTCTTTCGTAAATGAACATGTGGTGCACAAGCATAGATTCTATGTTCTTCTCATTTTTAAGAAGCTTCAACTATTATCCGCATTCTCGTAGTACACTGCTTAAACCAGTTTACATGTTCACTGCAATTATTTATAGAACATTATTTATGTAATAAAATTATTTCGCGGTTAAAAATCGTTTAAAATATATAACACTGACAAAACCTCATGCTTAACAGTGTTATATGTTGGAGAAGTTTAAAAGAGTACCTTCTAACCGGCAGACGCTATTAGCGGTTTCTAAAGTTGCAACATTAATATTCTAAGAAAAATTAAAATTTACCGCAACATTTTTGAATACTAACTAACAAACATTGAAAATAATTATAAATCACGACTAGATGTAAATATGTCGATAGAATTATAAATGTTTACAGTATGTAAGAAAAGTTACTTTTAAAGCGATCTATAAAGTGCAATGTTTTTAATGGTAAACAATTACGTCGAAAAAGGGAAACTTAAAAAATAAAATATTAACACTCGTACTGTGACTCTAGCCTATATGTGTTTCTTCAACGGTTCGTGGTTCCGAGAATTATCTCATCGCGCACGCATCCTGATAGATAAGGATGTTAAAATGGAAAAAGAAGAACAGAGGTGGTGGGAGAAAGAAAGTGACAAACATTGAGGACGTGTTAAAAGTTCATCGCGTATACCGATGAATGAACTCCCTTTCTGTATACGCAGTTTAACATTCACTAACTTTATCTACCCTAATTCTACGAACAGTGATCTCAATTAACGTGATCTATGTTACGCTACATCTGAACTAAACTAGAGTACTCGATAGATTACGGAAATTCTGCAAGTTAATACAGAATTCTACATAGCTTGTTATAACTATAATTATGTTAATAATTAAACTATTATTTGAAGAAAAAATGAAACAAAAAAACATCTTTTATCATATCATACCTAAGGGAAGAGTGAGATTCACTTGATTCGGATATTCAATGCCCTCGTACATTGTTTCTGACTGCCACCAGGTCGCATTGTCGTTATTATCGCGATCGGTAAGAAAGCGTGCCGGATGATCTCCGTACTTGCATATTTCGCAAGACTTCTTTTGAACACCAGTCTGTTTACAAAATTCTGTTGGCCGTTCCTGCCCACACGTGTTCGTTGCTTCCATAAGCACATTGAACGCCGCATTCTCGAAAGGTGGTATACACCTCTACAACACACACACATTCAAGAATATCGTTTATTTAATAAAAACAACATTTTCATTGCAAAACTTAACAGATCGAATCACTCTTGTTTCAAATTTTACACGTGGATTTTTTTTTAAATAAAATTTGGAAATTCCAAGTTAGATTTGTTGTCATCCTAATATATTATAGTGAAAGGCATAAATTGTATTAAAGTAGGGCCACCTGAGGCGTCAATATCCGCAGGTAATTTCCGTCCCAGGTAGCTTGGTGTAATATTTCCTACAAAGTTCTTTGTACAGACGTTTGAACGCCTCGTGGAAAAATTTGACTACCTTTATTTTACACTTTCAGTAAATTCAAATGTTTAAAATTCATTTAAACAGTATGTACGATTAAAATTAAGTAAGTGAATAAATATAAAGTAAATGTAAAAAATGTGGCTAGGTTCGGTATTTTAATGCTAGAATTTTTGAAATTCTCAGAGTGTAGTGGAACGTCTGCTTAATTTTATCTTTCTATAGTTATCGTCGAAAGTTGATGTAACTTCGAACCTTCAAGTTGATAACCTAATGTAGTAATATCCTCCGAAAAATCGAAATTCTAATGACTAAGAACAAACAGAAGTCTGTTCATGCTAGTATTTATATTCCTATTTAGTATAACCAAACCATTCATTATTTAAATAGAATAAAATTTTCATTATCAAATTTCCCTTTTTTTTTTTACTAAATTCAAATTTCACATAATTATGATATATTTCCAAAAATATAAAGATTACTAAATTATTATTCGTCTATCTAATTCTATAAATGGAAAAAGAATAAAAAAAAGATACGAACCTGTGGTTTTCCATTATCATTGTAGCATTTATCGTCTCCTCGATTGTTGGGGTATCGATTATACGATTCTTCGGAGGGATCAGGTTCCGCAAATACTGCGATCAAGCAGATTGCAAGTAACATTAACATTCTCTTGTGCCTTCCACGCGTCATATTTGAACTGTATTAGGTGAGCCTTCTTTGTTGTAATTTCTATTCACTTTCTTCAATAAAAATGCGTAAATCCGTAGAATGAAAACTCTCACTTTTCCGATTTTCTTTGAAGGTTAGGGTGAGCACTGATTCTTGATCAGGTTCATCGGCAACAAAGAGATCCCCAACAATAATTTTTATTTTTTACTGCCGAGACCGCATTCCGCGAACACTTCTTGCCTTCTTATCTGCCTAACGTTCATTAATCTTAATATTAGTCTTCTGAATAATTACTGATTCTTGGTATATTAAACTTAATATATACAGTTTCATAAAAATAAAAACCGAACAGTAATTCTGTATTTTTTGTGTTTTATATTTAATGATTGAGAATTTTTCGATAGCAATTTTATCGTTACAATGGCAATGTGCATACAAAATGAATGTCATATGAAAATTATGCTGCTACATTAATGTAAAATCACAAAATGTGCTATGACATAAAGTGAAGTCATAATTGAAATTGTATATTGTAATTTTATATACTACGATACGTATATGACAGATCTGTTAGCAGACCTAATAATTTTTAATTCAAAATAAAGTTCTTCCATGATATTGCATAGATGGCGTTTGTTCGAATAATGAAACTCACTCTTATAATTTTTCAAATTTTCTCAATTAAAAAACTACATTCAACGATATTTTGTCTTTGAACTTCATTCTTTGCCGCCTATTCGGAATTTCGTAAAATAAATACGCATGTGTTTTCCCTCAATCACACATTTCGGTACACGAATCACGAGTGGCGATTTGAATAAACAATTTATAAAATATAATCTAAAGATCAAATTATTCATTTACGTTCACAGCTTTACAGAAAATCAAGGAAAACGATTTAAACTAGAAATTATCTTGCGTCTCTTACTAAGAAAACAATAAGATCTGCAGATAATTAACATTCACATTTGTTTAAAACACAAACCGACCGCGAATTGTTCACTGATTTGTCGATAAACGGAATTCACACGAGTATCGCGAATTTTCGAAACTGAGAAATAAATTCACGTTCTAACCTCTTCAACCGACAGAAGACTGGAAAACCATGAAGAAAGCCTCTCTCCAAGCGACAGCTCACTGAGAAACTGAACGAGAGGAGTCGTGAGTGAGGCTGTGGGGAAGTGAGTGTCTGATGCCGAGCGTTTGTGGTGGTAACACGCTGCCACTCGTGGTAGAAAGTGCAGGCCAAGAATTGGCTAAAAAAAATGTAGCGGTGTGGTCGTGTTAGGGTTACATTCCGTATATTATTATTAACAGTACACGCAAACACACAATAGCAAATTACCATTCACTTGGCGTATATATTTAGAATGTTTTAAAGTAGATAAAACTTCGATTAAAAATTTGTTTTTATCCCGTACCGCTATATTGTAATTATTTGTCGATAAGTATCTGTGATATTGTGCAGCAATTCAGTTTTAAATTGTAATTATAAAAAAAATATGTTTTAAGAATTGGAAAATTTATCGTTAATATTAATTAATGCGTATAAATTTCAATGAATTTAAATGCAATGAAAAATGTAATGGATTTTTATTCTTGTGAATTGATAATTATAGATCATTTTCGTAGAACTCGTGAACAGTAATTCATATCTTGCTAGAACGGAAGTGAGAAAGATTACTGTGGAAACGATGACATCTTCCTACTACTACTATCAGTGCTGCGGTAATTTAGAGTATTCCAAATGTCGCTTTATATTATTTTTATTAATTTTTTTTTAAATGAAAAATAAGGAAATGTAAAATTATATTGATAAAATTGTTATAAAAATATAACATTAATGATGTTATGGTAAGCGACGAATATTTTATAGAAAAAAGGTTGAATATGTAATTGGTAGTAAAATCGATGTGTATTAACAAATTTTTTGTGTATAAAAATTATACAGTATTTATAATTCGCTAGTCATCGTTTCGGGAAATGCTGAAACAGTTATCTTTTTATCAGTATAAATTCACGTATGTGTTCACGATTCTTTAATAAGTAGCCGTTTAACTATTATTAATACGACTTGATATCTAGTTGATGAAAAATGTCATTAATTTATAAATTTACAAATTGATGCGAATATATATTAAAAACTGCAGGAGCATACAACAATTACAGTTGTATAAAAGTATAAGTATGTATTTAATGTATATTAAAATATACGTTTTTCACATCGTCTTTTACTATTATTGACATTAACAATATTATTATATCATTAAATATCTATTACTTCATATACTTTAATACAAACATATACATAAATTACTACTAACAATCACACACATAAAATAAAAATATATAACATCAGTTACTTCTTAAATTATATTTCTTCAAAGTTGTTGCTAATCTCGTATATATTTGTCGAGTACAGTTTCAACACACATTACATCCATAAACACAAGCGTTATGATATACGTCAATTCACTATTCGGCAATGCAAGATGTCATAGTTTAAACTTTATAAAATATGTTGTGAAGAACTATATATTTGGCGTTCAATTTTATCAACGTCGAGTAAATATATTAACAATGTTGACAAGTTTTCGTATTAATCATTGATCAATAATTAAATTCATACTTCATCGTTACAGTAGCGCCTGAACTTAACGATTCAAATATGTACTATATTTCAAGTTCATTCCGTCAAACTATGCGCACTGCATATCCCTATTGAGAAGTGTCGAAAGATGTATCCTCAAATCTCGAAGATTTCTAAACACGTCTTCAGTAGGGACTTTTTTTTCACTCGTGGTATCGCTATCATGCTGAATGAGAAGAGCGTTCCAATTAGAATTTTTCGCGCCAATGTAGTCGTTATTGACAGAATCGCCAATATGTATCGCTTCTTGGGGAGCCACGTCGATTCTGTGTTGTTCCTTTGTTAATCTGAGCGCTTCGTCGAATATTGAGGTGTCTGGTTTCTCCACGCCGAAATCGTAGGACGTTAAAACGAAGGAAAAGTAAAACCGTATCCTCGTGTCCTCGAGTATCGCTTCCAATCTCTCATCGAAATTGGATATCACCCCCAATATCAGGCCTCTTTTTTGAAGATACTCCAGTAATTCGATCGTGCCCGGATACTTGTGCCAGCACATGCTCGTGCCGTAGCAACTTATCAAATTGTTAGCAACCTATGGGTCACAACGATAAATGGGTCATCGATAGTAGGTACAAGTTTGGTTAAATGAACTAATTCAGACTTTTCACATTTTTTTCTTGTTGACCTTCTTTTTTTTTCTTTTCCTGACAATGCTTACTCTATTTTATGTTTGTTTCGTCTCATAAATGAAGAATTAAAAATCAAAATTAGCAAGAATTAATACAAAAAGTTAATTTACGGAAAATGATAAAAAATTAGTAACAAAATAAACAGTAAATATAAATGATTTATATTTATTTTATCAATTTAATTATACTAGCTATGAAATGTAATCCGTCTCTAGATATACTAATCTAAATTACAATAAATAATACCTTTAAACCACATTGACTTACAGTGGATAAATATTTTTGCAAAATCATATCAGAATAATCGTTGTTCGTTAAACAAATATTAAATAAGAACAGATTAAACGAAATATTTGTTTCGCTCGTTTGATACTAAACTGTAGATTCCTGATATTGTATTAATTTATTACCTTATCCAAAGTAGCATCTGAAACAGAACTATGTTGGTCTTTGAAAACATTATGAACTATCTGCCGCCACCAATTTTCCCATCCAATGCCTGTGTGCTTGCCGTAAATTGGATGTTCGAGACTAAGTCTATGAAAGTTGTTTTTGAAGCTTCGCGCCAATTTGCGTGAATCAACTGACAGGCCGTGTTGGGAACCAATTTCAGCGTAATATTCCTCTAACTTCGTCATCAGTAACGTACCGGTCACATCGAACGTAATTAGTCGCGGCCGGACGAGCTTTATCATTATTAAACCTTGTCTACGAAAAAGGACAACAAATATCTAAAACACTGCTCCTATGTTAACAGTAAACGATCAACAAAATTACACTCGTTTCGCGTCACGAACAGTACTACCAATCGATCTTACATACGAGAACTTTTTTAACAACTCCAGCTCCGCCAGAAGATAACAATGAAATCGTTCAAATTTTGACAAATAAAAGTATTAGTTTGATACTACTTCCAACATTATGTTTCACATATACTTCATGTTTGCTTCGTTGTCCAAATGTGTCGACTATTTATAGTGATACGTGATATTAGTGCTAAGTATTTATTTTTGTTATGATTAAAAATGTTCAGAAATAAGTAAATTAAAGAAACTGGCCTATAAAAGAACAACTATGCGAAGAAAAATAAACTGTGCAATAGATTTGTCAGTTAAGCCCCCATACCTCATCGTAGAAGAACAAAAATATGACGACTATTCTCACGCCGCTAACACGTGACATTTACGTGAAAAAGCATACAAACTATACTAACGTTACATGTATCTTTTATCAACATCTTTTTATAATAGATTTTAGTTAATAATATTGTATATTTTTTATTCTTTTAGAACAGGTTTTAATTAACAAATTATAATATTTCATATTACAAAATTTTGTTAAGCAATGACAACAATATACATATTTACTCTGAATAAGTTGTTTTGAACAATATTCGTTGTACCTGTGCTATAAAAGACAATTCACCATATATCATCATACTTACCTTTGAATGTGAAGATCCTATAGTTTTTATGTGAATAAGAAATATACTATTATTGGACAGATACTATATTCTCAAAAAGAATTGTTATTAAACAATAAATTTGTTGGAATAAGTATAATTGTGAGATGAAAAATACGAAAGTAACACGCTTTACAGAAACAGATTGAATCAGTAAGCACCTTAATTATTAGTAATGCAAACTTTGATAACGGCAATAAAGATTGCACAGATATTTTCAAGTTACGTATACTTTACCGAAAAAACGCATGCACATGTCACACAATACAATGATGTAAGAAAAGTTGTGCGAAATTTATATACAATGTTTTAATCAATATTTAACAATTGGAATAAGTACATAATACTTCTCGCCGGTTCGGTTACCGGCGCAATAGATAAAAATGTTCATTTAGTATGCAATATACACGAGCATTATTTTATAAGATACGTGTAAATATATATATATATATATGTATATAGTATGTATCAGATCGGAAATATAACGCAAAAAACCTCGATTATCTTTATGTACAGTTGTACCTATTTATATGTATATATATAGACGTGTAAAGATATATATAAATTACAAAACATTGCTATTCTAAGTGTTTCTGAGATTAATCATAGTAACGTGTGCTTCTTACGTCTTCTGTTAGTACGTATAGAAAAATGTAAGATCGTATTCTATCCACTTACAGTTACTCCTGTATCAAGGAAAAGAAATGTCCAGGAAAAGTTTGGCCATTCGACAATCTTTAACGCCGGTAAAATCTAGTTATTGCGCGTATATCGTTCTGTCGTCGAATCTACTATAGAATCACATTTGTATTTACCTTTGATTTCACAATTTTTTGAAGACTTACGTGTAATCATTATAATTACGAGCAAATTATGAAGATGTCCCATTAATATTTGCTGTCTAGCTTCTATAATAAATGATGCATACTTAACGAATTAAAGAGACAGGACAGTATCTTAGAATTTAATTCGGTAGAGCAGGGTTTCTCAAACTTCCTGATACCACACGTCTGTCGTTATTAATATTTTTATAATTATTCGTTCAATTAAAATTTTGCTTCTATATTCTTCGAAATTATGAATTTTTCTCAAATCCTTCTGGTTTATTGTTTTGTTTTTTTTTATTAAGTAAGACATGAATACAAAGAATTTCTACAAAGAGCTATCAATATAGAATTATATATAATATTTCAAGTAAGCATTTTGCACTTTCAATCGATATTCGACTTTTCTTTTGTTTCATAGATTCCTCTTTTTCTTAAAGAGGTTATATTCCTTGTAATAACTTTTAATTGCACTTTTACAATTTCCTCTTTTTTTTTCATTTTCTTTTTTCTTTTTTTAAATACGCGCGACAAGGTCAAAAACCTCCGCAATTTTTCAGTCGCAGAAAATCATTAATTCTATACGCTTATTGCTAATATAAAAACGTTTCATGGAGGGTTATAAAGAGCTGCTCGTTTTAATCTCTTAAGATCACCGTTCAATAAACAAATGTCCGACGTTCAAATGCAAAATGCTTCGATATATCTTAAACAATTTTCTACCTGTTACGTGTTTTTTCTTTCCAACGTTCCACGAACTTTTTACAGTTGTTCGATTCACTTTGAGAATCCCCGCGATAGCGAATTCTCCGGTTACAATCGTTCGAACAGCTTGCTGAA
>NW_017100202.1:1431170-1434033 GCF_001263275.1 Habropoda laboriosa | reverse complement strand
ATTTTGCTTTAATCTTTCTAAAATCACCATGTCGGTTTTTTTTTTAAACACAACTACCATAAAAGGTGGAAAAAAAAAAAGAAAGAAAAAGGAGGAACGTACCATAGACAATCTATATTAAGTATAGAAATTGCTCTATAAATAAAAAAAAAAGATCAATCGAAGTAAAACGTGCGTTGGAATATTTAAAAAAAAAAAAAAAACAAAAAAACAGTCACCACCGATAATTTTGCGAAATACAATATCGTTATCGTTCTACAATTTGCGTGACTGATAGATTCCTTAAAGAGTAATTTCGTTTTATTACAAAGTTGTATAGGGAAAGGTGGCGGTATTTTGCTTTACTGTTTTCGATCGATCCCCCCCAACGGTTGCGTCACGCGTGCGTTTACTTCGAAAATAGAAAACGTAGCAACGGGACAATCGATCGACAATAAGAATATCATCCATGTATCGTTGGTACAATGATTGGAATCGGGTACGTTAAAGTCTAGTAATTAACATATGAATATTATGTACAAATGTTCCATACAAGTATGTATATAATTAATCATTGCGATAACGAGATATATTTGTTGCGGCAGTCATCGTTTTCATCTTATTATTATCGTTAGAATTTCATTAATAATATATGCACGAATGGTACAATATATCCTCGCCTATCTCTAATAGTTGTATGTAAATAAAAGTTATCTGCTAAATACATCGATCAGTCTCACAATCGTTATACCTTTAATAAATTGATGTAAAAGTTTCCTTTCCTTTGTTTTTTTTTCTTTTTTTTTTTTGCTGCAGTACAATCACGATGGACAAATTATCATCATCATCATCATCACCGTCATTATCATCTCATCATGCAACTAAATCGTTCTTGTGAGATCGAACCTTCTTGTAAAAACATATATATATATATATATTATATTTACATATGTTCCTTTACCATGCCGTATCGTGCTTCGAAATTGTGTTACTTCCTTCTATAATCTGTCTGTCTCTTTCTCTCTCGATTTTTGTGATTTCCAAAAACAAACGAAAATAGTCTAACGCGATTACGGAAAAGTTTCCGCAGCCGAAACATATTTAACGAAAAAAGAAAAACGAAGAAAAAAGAGAAAAAACGAAAAAAAAAGAAGAAAATTGAAAAAGAAAATTGAAAAAGGAAGACAAAAAGGAATAGAGTAAATGTAGACAGAGGCGAAGAACACCGGCGCATTACGCGTAAAAAATTAAGATATGAGAGTCGCACCACGATTTTTTTTTTTAGCATGTGCATGCAAAATAAATGCAACTGTATAAATTATCGTGCCTCGGTAGTTTACTTAAAATTAACGGAATAAAAAAAAAGAAAAACATAAATCACTGTGAAGAAAAAAGGAAAAAAAAAAGCAGAACGATCACCCCTTTTTTACTTGTCAAACAGATTTTTGCTAGCAGATCGTAAGACCGTTCGATAATCTTTCTCGTCGAATCGCTACGATCGTATTTTTTTTTTCCTTTTTCTAAAATCTCAGTTATAAAAAAAGTCGACGTAGAAGAGAATCTTGCACAGGATATTCTCTCTCGGGAAGAATCGTTCATACGTTTCTCATCGCAAAATATTTTAATATCGGAATCTGCCAGGTCACTGTAGTAAAATACTTGCACCATTTTTTTTTTTTCTTATTTTGTACCTCTCTCTCGCTCACGCTCTCAATCTCTCTCTCGCTCTCTTGCGCGCGTGCTCTCTCTCTCTCGCTCTCTCAATTAGTAATTCTTGTTTCTCAAAAGGGATAATTTTCTGAAATACGATCGTGAAAGGGAGAAATGCAATTAGACAACTAATGATTAGCCAAAGTCACGCAATTCTTTTGTTAAGATCAAATATTCATCGAATATCATTCGATCATAACACCGTATCATCCTTTTTTTCTTTTTCTTACGTTCCGAGTACCTTTGCAATGTTAACACATCCGACGTATTCAAACGATGCATTGCATATCGTGAATTTTGATGTAAATGTATGTACATATGATAAAATGTTCATATAAAAATTAGCAACGCGTGCCAATTCTCCTCCGCTGTTTGTTTGATATTATTACTCTTTCGCTTCTCGAAGACTTTTCCTTCTTTACACGATGTTCCAAGAGAGGAAAAAAAAAACCGACCCGTTTCAAACTTTCGAGGGATGCACATCAAAGAGATCTCGTGTGATGCCTTCATTTACTTAAATATAACTGTATAAATCATTGCAAACTTGATTAAAATGACAAAAGAGTCAGTCCCGAGGAAGATAGTGGTCATCAACTTTCGACGTTTTGCTAATTCCAAAAATTTTCGTGTTTCCTCTAAAGTGAATAACTGGCGAATATTTTGAAAAGCATGTAGCAATTGTGTTTATTCATACATAAGTATTATAAGTAAAAAAAAAATTGTTTAGGAAGACGAGCAAAATTTTTTTTAAGTACATCGCTCTTCTGCTTCTCACGACTTCATATTTTCGACACATTTCAATGTATCTCATAAGCTGTACCATCTATAAAATTATATTTCCTCGAGATTCACTCTAGATTGAAACGTATTAATGTATCTCAACTATCATGTGTAATTTTGTACAAAAAAACATCAAATTCAAGCTACACGATAGCAATAATGCAGGGAAATTTCAATTTTTTTTTTTTTTTTATCTAAATAGTTTCTCGCTTTCTTAAAGATGTCTAATGTATCGGAAATGGCATTTCTCTAAACATTAACTATAATATTCTCATATCTATGTAAGATAATTTGATGTTCTTTTGCAAGTATTCCCAAATAATGTTCATATGTAATGTTACTTTTAATAGCTGCACGTATAATATATATATACCTTTTTATTTATAAAGATTTA
>NW_017100202.1:1420027-1430872 GCF_001263275.1 Habropoda laboriosa | reverse complement strand
GAATAGCATATATTGCAAGTAAATAAACTTACAAAATAAATAAGTTAAACAAGTATTTCTTATTTTCATTTTTGCGAGGAAGGATCATAGAAAGTTTATAAAGATCATTTAAAAAATTATATTAGTTATACGTTGAACGAGTATATTATAGCAACCTTAATCGTAATTTGAGCCTTTCCAGTTACAAAAGTCATTCTCACCATTTTTAAAAATCAATCCTACATGACAGTGATACATATACATGGCTTACTGAACTATGATCCAACCTTTATTCTTGACATATATTAATTATTATATAAATCATAACGTGTGAGTTACAACAAAAACATAATTATTAATATTCACAGTAAAGAGATCATAAAGTCTCCTAGTCCAAAGAAATGTACATTAAAAATTTGTAAAAGGACAAGGTGGTCAACGTTGTCCTTAGACAAATCGTAGTTTCGATGTTTGATTCTATATGAAAAACTGTTATCGTTTCCTTGCTATATAACGATTGTCAATGAGCTTAAGCCAGATGGGCAGCAAATGCGGCATTTAAAAATGTTAACCAAACGCCTGTGTGAAAGAAAATTTACTATAAAGATTGTTAATATTCCAGTATGGTAGTCTTAAAATTTAATTGATTATAAAAAACTTTGTATCATACATGATGTTACATAAGTTCAAATATTATGTATTGCACTTTCCTAATTTTAATTTCGATCCCACAGTCAAATACTATATTTCAATAAAAATTTATATTATTTATCAAATTATTTGTCCCTGATATAAAATAAACACACATCTTTGGCTTCATGCATAAGATTACTTTAACTGTAGATGAAGAATTATTAATTTTCTCTTTGTATGATATTGAGTTTAAATATGCACCTTATAAAATATGGTTTTTAAAAAATTGTGATCTTGGTTGTTAAAGATATATGTTTCAATTTGAATCTTTGTGCGTATAAGATTATGTATCGATCAAAAAATGCAAAAAAAAGTTGTAGTAAAGTAAAAAATTAAAAAAGAAAAAAAGCAAATAATCCAATGATCACAGTAATCTGTTTCCAACAGGTACTTCTGTGTGCTTTTGTTCGATCATGTGCCCATCTCTGAAAACTAGGAACTAACAGTTTTCACTTATTTACCATTACACTTATTTCATATGTCGATATTCTGCTATTAATCGATTGTTTTTACATTAATGCTGCAGTCACCCTGAAGTATTATAATAAAGTTTTGCTGGTCCAGTTTGCCAATCTGATTGCCATATTCTCGTTCAATTTCTCTCTTTAATAATACTGCCTAAATATATCATCATATTGATATGATGCTATTCAACAGACTTCATTTATTTTATTATAAAGTTACTCTTCATATTATTGCTATTAATGGGTCAGGATTTACAGTACCTGAACACATTCGTTTCTTAAGTTGAATTACTTAATTTTAACGTCATGGACCTTTGCACGGATCATACCAAATGCATCTGGTACGATGTAGCTATCATGACCCTAAAGGAATTCTTTTTTTAAAATTTTTGGACCCAAATGTTTGAAATGTGATTGGCATCTTGGAACTTCTATACAAATATTCACATATATAATTGCAATGATAGATAACCCAGAAAACGAAAAGCTACGGATAAGAAAACTTTTATACCATAGAGTACATTAACTAATGCTTAAGACGAAGATACCATAAACTGCCACTTGTTGAATAATAATCTTATATCTCATGTTACATTAAAATGTCATCACAGTATTTTGATGTACGTAGCTAATTATTACACTTACAAAATAATTGAAAACTTTCCACATGTTCAAGTCGTTTGTGGAGAATTAGCAATTGCAAATTCATGGCAGTTTATGAGCATTTTTTATATATGCTACAAACGGTATTCAGTAGAAACATTGTGCTCTTTCTCAACTATCATATATATATATTTTTTTCAACAATCAACGATTAAGGACATGAATCCTATGCAACCTTTCCTAAGAGCACTATCTATCTACTGTACATTATAACAATTATTCTAATTAGAAGAATTCATTTTTCACCATTTATAACATTATAAACTCTCTGTGCTCCATATGATAAAACATAAACACTCTTATCCAGAGCTTTTGTTATCTGGGACGGTAATGTTAGCATACATAACACACAATTTTGCATCGTAGCGTACATCTAACTATGTAAGAAAAAATAAATTAAAATTCTATGAGAAACTGACATTAATTAGAGACTGATTGCCTAGAGGAGGCTGCGTGCATGGCAAAATCGACGAGTGGATTACTTGGGACGGTAACGATGGAGTGTGAAGTACCACTGCTTAAAGTAACATTAGCAGAAGAAACTAAGGACAATGGCTTACAAGATAACTGATCAATTTGTTTTATAGGTACCAACTTAATTGGCAGATCTGTTTTTAACCTGACAGCTTCCGATACTGGTATAGCTTTTAGTTGAACACTTTTCAATGGTTGTATTTTAACTGCTGGTTTTACAGTAGCACTTGTATTTTGAATAATTTTGGTAATCTTACTCTCACCAACTCCTTGGTTGGAAGATTCATCATAGCCGGAATCTGACGATGAGTCACTAAACGTCTTACTTGCTTGTTTAGAGACTGTTGTCTCTGTACCAGACTCTACACTATGGGCAGGACTAGCAGACGCAGAACTGTGAGCAGGACTGGCTGATGCAGAACTATGCACAGGACTGCAACTTAATGCATTTGTTTGTTGTTGTCGTTGTTGTCTAGCTATGCAACCAATGCAAGGTTTTATTAATGAAGGATCCACTATTACTTCTCCATAGGGACCTTTGAATATTGTTCCACAACAAATGATCTCCCTAAAATAACATATATTTTAGTAAAAAAAAACAAACAAATATCTACGAAAAGATATTATTTAAGACATTATTTATAAAAGTAGATAATAGAGCTGACCTTTTAAAGTATGTTAAATCAATAAAACCATTAACAGTTAAATCATCCTTTGATTCTGGATCATCCTGCATATCCAGTTGCTTTTCAGTAACTGGAATATCATCACTACCTACAGGACTACCAGCTCGACTTGAACCCTTACTGCAATCTCCATTTAAATAATCTTCTAAACAAAAAAATAAGAATGCATTGTAAAATTATTTCTTTAATGATTTCAAACTTTTTTATTTAAAAATTAAGATTTTAAACACTAACCAGTTAAATCATCACTCATTGCTGGGCTTTGTTCTCGATCTCTATCTGTTTTTAAATACATATGCTTTTTTTTCATAATCTTTTCAAACTTTTCTGGTATATCTTTTATTTTCTTTTTATTTTTTGATTTAAATTTTGTTAGCGATTTGATACCAGGTCCTGCGCGTGCGTCGACGACCTGAAAAATATAAAATATTTGTTTATAAATAATAGTATGTTTAATCACCAAGAAAAAAAAAGTGTAGTAATACTTACATGTCTCCAATTTCTGTTACTCCCTGCAGGTAATTTTTTCCATCTTTTTACCAAAAGTACACATGCATTACAAATTTCTCCAGTTCTTCTTTCTTCAAGTTGGAAGCATTCCATAAAATCATCTTCATATTTTTTACTGTCTGTAAACCTTGAGCTACAGATAAAAAAAGAATTTGTAAATTATTATCAATTTTTGTTGTTATATTAATTAAAGTTATTATATTGCTGACCTGCTTGATTTGGCTTTACAAATGCAGCATCCAGTACTAGATCGGTACACCTTTGGCTTATGAAAACTAAACATTTTTCACGTTATTTTCAGACTGCTTCTGTAAAAGTCAAAATATTAAATAACATTTTTACACCAATGTAATGATATCAGATTAAAATTTTTATAAGATCTTACATAAAGAAAACATATCACATGACAACAAATTCATAAAAAACCAATAAAAGTTTATTCCCAACCAAATTCACTCCAATTTTTTTTTTCATAATTTATTATCGGTTTACGTTTATAACTGTAAGCAATTACCTACAAAGAAGAATTGCATATAGGTATAAGAATAAAATAAACGTCAACCGTATGTTTAACGCGTCCTGAAAATAATGTACCTTTACTGAAAACAGCATGTTTCGATGGTCGTGACAATAGTCGAAATTAGCTCCGTTCTGTCCGTACGATATGTAAAAAGCATATAAAAAGTTCAATCGCGATAATTTGTCATGACGAAAAAATCACAGATCGTCACCATCTTTATTATACTTGTTTACATCGATTCGTTGCCAGTTCTGTAACTAACACCGCGATTTCGGCTTGACAGTGTATACGTGCAAGACGCTACGCGCTGTGACGCACGCATGCTACTAGGGGGCGTCCATAATCTCACGAATCCCCACTTATATTACACGATAAAACTGCAAAGAAAAACAACGTGCTAAAGGAAATCGACACTTTAGAAACACTTCTTTCTGTATAGAATCACCAAAATCACCTGTCATTTATTATTTCACATTGTAGTTATATCTATGTAGAGTCACCAATTTAATATACCAAACAAAAAAGTATGTATGCAAATGTATCAGGATACAAATGTATACCTTTCCAGAAAGTTGTGATAATTTCTACCATATTAACGTCCATTGTCGTCGACTGAATTGCACTGTTCTTAAAGCGTGAACATTTACGTTATTTTATACTTGGATATGGTGATGAATGAAAATATGTATTAATTATTTGTTTCTATGTATAAACATGGATGTTTTATATTAACAAAATTTTGTAACTGTAAAATAACTTCATTTATGTGTAGCTTATACCGACTGTAACAGATACTGTACCACATAAAATGTAAGTAAACGTATAACTTTAATATCATTTAGTCCGGATTGATATCAGTCTGAAAAGAAGAAAGAGGAATAGAAAAGTGCGGTGTGCCAACAAAACACGAGTCTAAAAATAGGAAGCGTGAAACCACAACAAAGTGCAATGTGCTTAAAAATATGATGAAGCACGGAAGAACTTAAAATGTCATTTTTTGTTTCACCTATGAATTTTTTAAAACGTTGCTTAAACCGTATTAATAAATTTATACAAGTACATTCCAGTCTATCGTACAATGTAAATTGAATATATACGATGGAAAATAACAAGAGGTGTAAAAAGAATATAAAATCACTGATATAAATTAATTTCAAAAATCATAAGCACTATTTCTCAGCATTTTTTGACTGCAAAATATCTATCGCAATTGTTTATTCACACTTTATCCTATACTGCTTTTGTCTGAATTATATTTCAAAAGCAGGTCAGCAACGTCTCGTGGCGTATTACATATATATAACGTCCAATGAAAATTTATAATGTAAAGGGGTGTGTTTTACTTCGACAACTTTGTTGCCCATTTAGAAGTGCATACGCGAACCGGCGTACATTCGACATGCTTCGTAGTAAGAGCCACGCGCGGAGGCAAACCAGTTTTCCTTCGATATGCCGAATTTGCTCTATACACTAACCCATCCGTCCTTGTCTTTCTCAAGGATGATTTTACTCAGGAGCGTAACAGTATTTTCAATGATTCGAACTAAAATACCGTTGGTGCTACAGATACATTTTCATCCCATTACCATGTGCTATATAAGCATATCTTAATTGGAAACTCCCTCTATAATTATTATTAAGTATCATAAGTTTCTGTCAAGCATGCGATTATAAGATACTATTCAGAAAAATATAAAAATATTTGATCAAGATTAGATTTTAATGCAAAGAGTATAAGATACGTAATAACTGTAATTAATATAATAGTAAAACATGTTAATAATCAAATTTAATTTTTTGTGTACAGAAAGAATATAATGGAACCCCCGCAACGCATTATCTACAATCTTGAATGTTAACGTCTTTCTTGGTCTCAATGTACGACATATTTTTTACTCATTCTGGGAGTGGCGCCATCGGTAGTTGAAACCACAAAGTAAGAATGTTGCAACGTACTGTACGCAAAAAAATGTAAATGTGCTTTCGCCTCGTTGCAGTCAATGATTATAGTGGGGGACGATGTAAGGGACATCAGACAACAGGAAGGGGAAAAAAAGAGGAGGGTACAGCGATGTTGCCACGTGGTTTGTTGATCGGTTGCCTCTTCATCCCGATACGACTTAGATCTCTGACCCGACTGCACGCATATTAAATGCTATTCATATGTTGCGTATTTGTTTATAAATCGAATGTCAAGAGCGACACGAAACACATGAACCAAAATCAATCAGTAACAAATCTCGCGACATCTATGATTTAACCATCAAACTTTGCTGCATGATATCTACTCTTTTACACGATTTTGTCAAACCTTAATCTGTTTGCAATTATGATAAATGTAAACATATTATTCATTTTTATATCTTTAAAACAAGATATATATCAATCGAATATTTTTTCACCTTCTTTATATACGATTCTGAATTTTTTAAATACAAATGTCAGTATTTATGAATATGCCTATGTTAAGTGAATTAGTTATTTGTGATTATTTATAGTGAATTAGTTATTTGTAATTATTTATAATTACGAATTAATAATAATTGAGAAAAGTTTTGTTTATGGTATAAATGACACTGGACATTTTCGAAGGGATAAATGTAACAAAAGCAAAAGGTGCACAATGTCCGAACAACGTGTCCCTGACACGCTAACTCTCAGTAGTTCAACTTTCGTTCTCACTTTTACAGTTGCTCTACGGTTTTAAAAATAGAAAGAGGTACCATCCCTCGATGTAAATACAAGTCACTGGATTATATGCGTTCTTATAGAAATGCGTATAGACACATCATTGTACTTCCTCTCTATGTACATGAGATAAACAATGAATAAGATCGTAACCAATAATAAAATTACTCCAGTCTGAGAGACTTCGATTTCGTTGTGGCGATGTTTAACTATGTCGCAAGTATCTGATCGAGATGACCTACATTATGATAAAACAGGTTCCGGTATTTTGGTCAGAATAAAAATATCAAGAGATATTTCTCTACCTTTGTGATATGAACATATTGGAATATAAAAATGATTAAAAGTTACTAATTTTGTCATTTGATTACTTCTAAAACTTAAATTCAAATCCTGGATATACTATTAATATTTGACATTAATACATATTTGTTTAATCTTAATTGGCATAAAACATGTATAATGTACATATCTTCTTTTACTTGATTAATGCATGATAACGTTTTCAAACGAATTATAATCAACTCTGTAAATTGATTATATATAAAAATACTACATATTACGTATGAATGACCAATTTCAGAGAACTGTTATTATAAAGTAATGTTTCGTACAAAAAACAATTGAGTATAATAATGAAAATTACCAATATTACTGTCTACTATTGTAAAATAAAAGACTTTCGTTTAACATCATCGTTAAATGATCTTATAACGTATTTTTTTGAGATTTCAAAAATATTTGTTCAACACTGTTGAAAGTCAACAATGATATTATAAAATGGAACATTAAAAAACAATTAGGAACACTCATTTTTTAAAGTTTTCACGAAGAAGAAAATTGCTTATCGTGCATTGGTGTAAAAATGCATAAGTTTGAAGACCACGATCCCATCTAAAAATGTCTTGGGTCCTGTTCTTATTCGGCTTGAGGTAAAAAAACCTATCAATTTTCAGGGCATATATAACATTGAGCATAGCTGTTGGGCTCCCTTTTCAGGCATATTGGGCCCCTACCAAAGATCACTCGCGACAGGTCGTGTGCCATTTTCCCGAAGACAAAAAAAGAAATCTACAGACAAACGTGGTGCACCGAACGAAGGACGTGCGCGAGCAAGAGACCGACATGGCGCGTGGCACAGCATAGTCCGCCGCCATCGTCGATTCCTTCCCTTCCCACTATCCTAACCAACCCCGTCCCGATGTACAACACAGTATGTCCACTCGAAATATTCGATGAATGTGATACTCCCTCTAATTAATTTCTCAGAAGTTATTCGAACGATTCCTCTCAAACAACACATATGACAATACTAACTGACATATACCTTGAGCAAACAACAGTGAGAAAAGTCAGCGATACAATACCCGCCACAAGCGGGCACGCCATGACAGATGATACGGCACGCACAAACAAACAAGTATACTTGCCAAGTGGAACACCGCGCAGGTAAAACGCGGGAATCATTGTCGATCTGAAAGATGAATAACACATAACAATCGGTAGATTTCTATGATAATCTACAAACACCTTTTCTGTACGTTATTCTATGTCCTGTCAATGCAACGACGAGTGCCGACAAGGAAAAATCCATGAAGGTACGCGGTACCCACGATCTGGTGAAAGTTTCTCACTGCACTTGACATAAACCACTAAAATCTGAACGATTACAATAATGCGTAGCAAGGACGGATTATGAGAACAACCGATGGAAAGATCGGAATGAAAAATAAATGTCAAATGTATCGGTGATGATACAGCAGCCTGGCAGATTCTGAACCCGGAGCCGAAGACGCTGACATCTCGGAACATATTTATCCGAAACACGTGAGTAATTTCGCGTGACAATCCACAAAGCTGTTGACAACGTGTCGCGTTATCAATACGTCGTATTTTTGTGACACGTGCTCACGAAATTCATATTAAGATGTTGAGATTAATGACAGCAGAGTACTTACCTTTTCAATACAGGTGACGGCCAGATTTGAGAGTTCTTTTGCGCAGGCCCACGGCGCTGGCTCTGTTACATACTCTAGTCAAAGAGACATCCGAATATATCCAATAGGAAATTATAATTTTTGCTTGTCGTTATTTATTCTTTATTTCTGCTAAACATATTTTTTATAGGCAAATTTATTAAATATTCTGTTCGTGACGTGTTCTAACATATATGTAAAACTTAAATTATAAATTTGTTCTTACTTGTGTAAGCTTGATTTCCGGTGAGGAATTTGATTTTTGTCGGGCATCAGTTCAATGATGTACCACCAGGGTTCTGGAACAGTAAAAATTCCAAGTTTTTAAGATACAAATAGAATTTAATCGACTGTTATAGTTAAACATTAACATATAAATCTGTATATAAACGATAAAATTGCCGATATATACAGGAAAATGCCTTTTGTCAGAGTAATTCGAATAAAATTGCGGTAGCTTAGTAACAGTGAAAGTAGCGCCATCTTCATGGATAACAAACACAATGAAAAAGAAATCATGCGTAGATACAAATTTTTTAAATTTAATAAATCAAAGATAAATTTTATCAATGTTTAACATGTAAAATTTCATCCTTTTAACATTATGTTCAAATAACTAATTATGAGTCACTTATAGTTTATCCAATTGCGAGAAATTTATGTTAGAAGTCCAGTAATATCTTTTGAACTTCGAGTCATAAGACACGAACACTTAGCAAATATTCATGATTTGCCATCTATCGGCAATACATTTGAAGTAAGAATAAATGTTTTTACTTTGTGTTTGGTAGGTGGTCATTGAAATGAAAACAGCTGATTGTTTCATTTTGACGTTGTTGAGCAGAAATAAAAATATAAATACGTACTGCTACAAGTTCGTGACAATTCTAAAGCGTTATGTTCGTCACTTGTCAATATACTCTATAATTTATACTATCAACGTTTATTCTACGCAATTATAACTGCAATACAGTCTTCTAAGTACATATATTAGTTATTTGCAAATTATGGCCAGTTTAGTTAGTAGCTCTGGTAATCTTTATAATTTCAAAGTGGTATTGCTCGGTGAAGGATGTGTCGGAAAAACTTCTGTTGCATTACGATACGTTGAAGACAAATTTAACGATATACATATCAGTACATTCATTTACAGTGAATGTTGACATTTTCTTGAAAATTGTATATTTCTAGGCTTCATTTTTAAATAAAAAGTTGACCATAAATGGTAAGAAAGTAAACTTGGCAATATGGGATACAGCTGGCCAAGAAAAATTTCATGCATTAGGACCAATTTATTATAGAACATCAAATGGTGCCATTTTAGTTTATGATATTACTGATGAAGATACATTTCAGAAGGTAAGAGTTTTAAATATTTCTGTATATTTCTGTATTTTTCTTATATTCTGAGCTCATGTTCATTTTACAGGTAAAGAATTGGGTTAAAGAACTTAAAAAAATATTAGGCAGTGAAATTTGTTTAGCAATAGCAGGAAATAAAGTTGATCTTGAAAAAGATAGAAGTGTTTCTATTGAAGAAGCAGAAGAGTAAGTTTCTTTTACCTTTTGTTTTTCTTATATTATAAAAGCTGTTTAATATACAATTTTATTATTAGATATGCTAAACAAGTTGGGGCTATGCATTATCATACTTCTGCTAAGCTGAACCAAAATATTGAAGAAATGTTCTTGGATTTAACACGACGTATGATACAACATGCAGATGAAGCAGAACAAAAGTCTGCATTGTCAAGGACAAACAGTACACGTCGCAATGTTGTTGTAGTTGAAGATGAAGCAGAAGAAGCAGAACCAGTCAAAAGTTCCTGTTGCGGTGGTTCTTCACAAACATCTTAATTTCTTATATTTATTAAGATTGGTTCTAATTTTGAACAAGATATATAATATGCATGTATATACATATATATACATACCATGTAGAAATACATCTTAATATGTATATGTATACATATACATATAAAATCTGCTTTTTGCAGAATGCTGTAACATTTTTTTAATTAATATTCTTTTTACATAGCATCCTGAAATAATTATATAATTATTATAAAATAATGTTAAAACAATTTATTTTAAACTACATTGATGCAAATAATGTACTATAATATTTTAGTGCAGAACCAAATATGATTTTCGTTTAAGCTTTATAGTTTAAGCAATCAGTACATGTTGTT
>NW_017100202.1:1394697-1419730 GCF_001263275.1 Habropoda laboriosa | reverse complement strand
CCTAACAATAAGTAATTTAATTGAGTGCAAGATAAGAAATACTGATTATATTTTGGGAGTTGATTTTTATGTATTTCAATATGTCATTACATTGATAGAGCTTCAGTTGACTCATAAACTAAATATCTTGTTATTCGTATATATCGTATAACTAGAAGGTTTATTACAATTATCAGATCTATGTATTTCTGTCATATAAATGTACGTATATTTAAATACTATTGTGTTTTAATAAAAAGTTAATTAACATATACACATATTTAATACGATGTTATTTCTTCGGAATGTTTTGTGTTTTGTAATTCGCAATTTAGATTAGTTTGTAATTAGTTACAAAGTAAAAGACTTACTAATTACATGCACAATATTTGTGAGACTAAAGTACAATATTCTACTCTATCACAGGTACATACATGGATCATAAACATCCACAAAACCATTTATAGTAGCAACATAAACGTTATTTCATTAAATGATTTATTTTTTTACAACATAACTTTAAGAACTCGACATAAATTTAAGATTGAATTATTCACTGCTATTTGTAAGTAAGAAACAAAATGCATCAGAAAAAGTAATTAGAAAATTATACATTGTGTAATGTACAAATTGTGACATTAATTATCCTAGTGTTCGTACAAATAATTATAGTTTATTACAGTATTTCCATTCTATCAATAACGAGGAATGTAATTGAATTGTATCAGTTCTATATAGGTCTGGGTTAGTCTTTTTCCATAACAAAGAAGGTATTAGGCAATTAGCCTCTATTTTATCCCAGAAACCCATAATGGCAGGACTATTTAAGAAAATGTACAAAGATACATACAAGATAGTGGAAAGATTAGTATAAGTATTTTATCTTTGAAATGACAACAGACAATATGCTAAATATTATATTACATGATACCCTGACAATGATTTTAATCTAATTGTTAGATTACCACAATAATGAATAACAATTTCTATCATTTGTTACTATTTTAATAACCAGAAAATAACCATGCGAATATTCTCTTCCATTTTGAATTTGATATTCATAGTTTGTCATTATATTGAAAGTTATAGATAAGTATCACATAAGTATGCTAATCACATTGGTAATTTATTTCATATTTACTTAAAAATAAAAAATTTGATTGTGAATTTAAATTCAGCTTTCTAATGTGATCATTTAAACAATTCATTTAATTTTTTATATTTATGTAATTAAGAAAACAATTTCATTTAATCAGATTAAATTTGTATACATTACTATTAATTTCTGTGTATATACATAATTTCAATACAAAGGATGCCATATCCTATTAGTAGTTGCTAATTCATTACCATTTTTCACTTTGGCTATACTAAACAACTATAACAAGATGCAGTTATTACGACTTTAAATAATTATGACTTTTATGAATCTTGTCATGTTCATTTTTCTTAAATTAATAAAATTATGCGAGCAAGGCATCTTGTGCACCATCATAATTTGCTCGTTTATATTTATTATGTTATACTATTTTTAAATAACCCTACATTTTATAATAATTGCATGACATTTTCACATATCTTTGGTATACCATTAATTTTTATATATCTTTACACACTTTTGAACTACATAGCATCCAGACTGATTTACATTATTTTAATATTCAGTATATTCATTCTAAAATCATTGTACCAATTTACTGAAAAAAATCTTGTGCAAGCTGTATATCTAAGCGCTATTTTGTGACATTAGGTATGCAAGTATTTCTCTATCTGTATATTTGAATATAAAAATATTTTAATCAACAAAGTACGGGTGTTATAATTAAATATGAATATCATACACGAATTGTTACGTTCGCTTTAAGTTCCAACAAGTTTGATATGACTTTGAAATTCTACGATTGATCGATGAGATATCTCGTTTTTACACACTAAGATGAAAGTCTTAGAAACTTGTCGTACTTCTGCTAAAAATCCTATAAAATTTTCTTCGAAGTTATATTATATAAGTTTATACAATATTAAACTTGGCAACAAATTTATAGGATTTCTGTTCTATAACATACATAAAATATTAATTTCGTTCCAAATTAGGCCTTTAGCGTTCAGTACTGCACTTTCTTTAAATAATAAATATTTTATCTTGATGAGTAAACAAAAAATCTATGAATTGATTAATGGGACCTATCGCAGAAAGCGACATCCCACAAGATGGTGGTGCTCTGACAAGATTTGGACCAAACACGACGGCGAGATTACTTGATGTCATTTTGTTTAAATCACACCTATCCATTACCTGTTGTAAATAACATGTGTTATCATAAAATCATAACTCGTCTAAATAAAGACAAATAGTGCCATTATTAGAATAATAATAATTTACCCTCGATAAAAATTGTACAATATATTTTAAAAGCTGATAATTGTCTTCTGGAAGTTTTTCTAGTACTAATATTTTAACTCTTCTTGGACGTTCATCTTTCGACAGGGCTGAAATATACATATATATATATATACATATACATACATATATATATACATATATGTTTATATTACGCTGTACGTAACATTAATAAATGATATCAATGAATCTAAATATTTACATTGAAATTGTGTTATTTCATCGTATAATTCATACGTCATAAGAGGTTCATCTAATTCTCGTAGAAATGTTTTAAGAAGAACGGCTGCTATATGTGGATCTCCTTGAAAATCAACAGGTAATCCTTGATTACAACGGTTCTGAAGTTCTTTAACTACAGCTACATTAGCTGATCTTCTAAATATTCCTTCTGTTTCTAATGCTGTAAGTGTACAATGTTGTTATCTTATCATTTTTAAAAGGAAATAACGAAAGTATAAAAGTTACATAGTTAAACATACCATCAGGTGTATCGAGAAATTCAACACATTGTCGCACTATTGGTGGTATAGGATCGCCATTATTATTTTCTTTAATAAATAGGAGACTTGCTCCAAACTGAGTGGTACCAACCGGTGTTGTTACCGTACTCTGAGGTGGACTTGTTGGTAAATTCTTTTTGTTCTTTAACATTAGCTGTTCATTATGTCTGAAAAGGAATAAATATAAGTAGTTACTATCAATGTACATAATACTGAATACAATACTAAATTAACTTGAAGACACAACAATAATAAAGAAAATCCTTACTCTATTACTTGAGGAGGTATAATAAGTTGATCAAGATTAATATATTGTGCCAGTTCCTCTAAATAATTGACATACATCATTTTCCGGCCAAACTTTGCACTAAAATATTGGAAATAATATACAGTAATTTAATAGAGTAATTAAGCAAAATTCATTAAGTAAAAGTAAAGAGAAAACTTTACCTGATGGCTGGCTTAAATATTTGCCATACAATTCTAATAAAATTAGTTGGGTGTACTAAATACAGAGCTTTCAAATTTTTTTTATACTTTCTATCAAAAGCTTTATATGCTTGCCATAACCAGGATAATGGTGGTTTGTTTTTTGAAGTAAGACCATAGTGAAAATAAACTAAACTATAGTCTTGTTCTACAAATGTGTCTAAAGTATGTGTGAGATACCTGTCAAATATATGTACGATTATAAAAATAATGAAAATATTCTAAATCTTAGAAAGATTACATATTTATAATACTCATGTATATGTCTATATTACAAACCTGAGAAGTTTAGCATGATTAAATGTTTCTTTTCCAACAGGAGGTAATTTACATGCAGATACTACTATTATTTTACGACCAGCACTATCATCACCAACCACTTCTACAATGCCATATCTTGAAATATCAAGATAATCTTCTTCATCCGCAAGTTCACCATCCAATGCAGCAAGATCCTCTGCTACTTAGCATAAAAGATTATATTTATAATAATTTTTTTGTTTTCAGGTTAAATTTTCTTTTGCTTTCCTTTTGACACTTTTTACAACATAAATGCCCAAAATAATTTAATTATAAACAAAGTAAAAGACAGTCATTTAACCTTTGCTTCTGTGCATTGTTATACCATGCAATAATAAACTGTACAATGATCTACATAATTCACCTGCTAAGCCCCAAATGCCATGACATTTAGTGGCTACTAACAGAAGATAAAAGGTCACACACCGGATTCAATAACTGGAGCATCTACTAAAGCTTCTTCAAAGTTTTCTTCGATTGTCCCATCGCTTACTGGACTCTCCAGATAATCTATCCCAGTACCTGCACCACTGCTAGTTAAATCCAATTTTTCTTCTAAAAGCTGTACAGCTACAAATCGAATACTCTAATTATATTCTAGAACAATTCTGTGAATTCATTTTTAATTGTATTTAATATAAGAATTTATAAGGACAATGTAATGCTAACACAAGTAAATATCATAAACATATTGTAAGAATGACAATGCAAAATTTTTTTAACTTTATATTAACAATCAATATTTTATATATACTTAAATATCTTACCATTATTTGGAGTGGTTTGTAACTCAGTATCATCGAACTCCAAGTTGGGCTCATAATCATGATAATCTGACAAACTTGGGTATGGGTCTTCGACGTCATTAGCTATTGCTATCATACAAACAGAAGTATGCGCATTATTGTCTGTACCAAATATGTTTGAATGAATCACAAAACACTACATTAGCCATTGCAATTCTTTATTTGATCAATGGTGTTGTTTTCATAAACAGATGCTTAAAAGATACTAAATAGCAATTAAAAAAAATATGTTTACATAACAAGTATCATAATAAATTGATGACTTGTATACATCTCGCGGTTTCTCGTTATATATCATTTTTCCTGATCACATTACGCGGTACATGATCTCCGATAAATATTTTGCTGCATTTCATCGGTGTTTACAAATTACTAGGCAATCGTAAAACTTAAAAGAATGAATTTTCTACTAATGTGTATATACGTTTCAACCAAGTAATAAAAGTAAGTCAAATTGTGATCAAATCTTGAATTTTGTAATACGCACTATCGTGTCAATACGCGAATTATTCGTCACTTATCGATGTGCTTTTCCACATAGGAGACTGAGATCCATCGTGAAATGTTTTCTCGCTAGAACGAACAGAAAAACGTCGATGCCAGGTGAACTTTTACAATCACGATTTTCGACGATATGTACTTGATGTGACGTTTATTTGACACCCAAAGCAGCGTCAACAATCACGACAGATAAGCTCACCTGTCAAAGTTCGCGTAGGGCTTAGCGTCGGTTGATAGTCTGCTTCCATTTTCTGGCAACTGCGTGATAAAACAGTGCCGGGATTAAATTACGGGGCTTTTATGTAGCCTGCTTTACAAACGGACAACGTTTTTCTTCTCGAACGACATTATCCCGACGCGGTATGGCAAACCAGCGATTCACGTCACGCTTTCATTTGTTGTGTCGCTAATTGTAATTCGTAGTCACTCGTCACTCCCTTTCCCCACTGCTCGATTAACGAATATCTTCATACTTATTCCTATTGGTCGGTCACATACTGTTGCGATATAAGTGATACGCGCTAAAAATATGAAAATCACGTGACACGTTGAATTAACGTTAAATTAAGATACTGTATGTATATTTTGTAAATAAATAAATGTCTAAATATAGGTCAGTTTGAGATTAAGCGATCAATTTTTTAATCCTAACACAATTTTAAAAATTACACCCACCCAATGTTTTGATATGTCAATACGTTTGGGCCTTTTAAATTTAAACATTTTAAGTAACGCTTTTCTTATATCGTGTGTATTTACGATTTTTTTTTTGAGAATAATTTGATCTTGAAGAAATTAGATACTATTTGCGAGCTGTTTAAATAATAAAAACTTTATGAAAAATAGAATGTAACAAATAAGTGTAGAATGGATATATCTACTTAAAGGATGAAAATAAAATTATGTATAATCATATTTATTTTCATCATTACAAAAAATAATTATTTGTGTTAATTACACTGAAAACCGTTTTTATAACACATACTTAAGGATTTATAAATACATAGATAAATTACTTTACCACTGTTGTACAGAATATCAGATATTTATTAAAATTACGATAACGTTAGGCAACATATAAAATATTAGCCCTCAGTTTCTAAATGTCATAATTTTCAATAATTCATATACATTCTTTATACCAACGTTTCTCAATATTTAATTCTTTAATGACTTAAGTGTGCAATTAAAAGAAACACATTATTTTAATGAAGCAATAAAAATATCATTTTCTACATTTTCGTAAAAGATAAAAATTAGTAATAAAAGTACTTTTAATTACATCTAAAATTTTATAAAATTATATTATATTGAGTGAACGTTGATTTTGTAGTTTTGTCTTATAGAAGTTATAATTATACATACATGTATACATTACTTTATAATTCTCTATCTGAATAAAAGGAGATTTTGATACAAAGCTATTATAGTTAAATTAAATAATAATATGTTATTATGTGCAATATGTTGTTTAAATTATAATGAAATGTTTTTGTGGAAGTTATATTTCAATAAATCTTGCATGAACTGCATTATAGTTTGCTTTCCTCTATAAAAGACTAGTGTTATTTGTAATAAAGTTATGTAGATTTGTAAGGACTTTCACAAAATGTTAAACTGAACACGTACTTTCAGTTTATCAATTATAAGATTTGCTTTCAATTACATATGTTGCACAATTCCATTTTCTAGGCACACATGATTGCTAAGATCATTGTACAACTTTTTCAAATGAAGTTGAACATTGTAATTAGGATAAGTCAAGGCAGTTAATTTTTTTAATTTATAATTATGAGGCACACTGTAAGTTAAAATATTTCTGATGGTAAAAAATTATAATAAAATTAATGAGATTTACTTTTTCCTCTTTGAAGCTTATTCATGAAGTATTCAAAATAAGACTAGTATTGAACATCAAGATATTAAATATAGACATACAAGAAAGAAAAAAAATTGTGTATTTGCTATGAATTTAATTTCTAAACTATTAGATTATTAATTAATTGTACAAAGACTAAGCTATACTGGGCAATATTCATAATAAATTGTTGTCTGTAGAGGTTCAACTTAGAATGCTTATTCCCTATATTTTTACATTATTTAGTCTAATTTTAGTATGTCCTAAGTATTTTAAATATTATATGATATATACTTTATTAATACATCTACAATGGCATTTGAATTTCTTGTAAGACACAAAAATATTTTTGTGTGGTAGAATAGTAATTTAAATAAAGCATTAAAAAATGTATTAACATTCATTCATATACTTATTTCTATAAATGGCAAATATGATTAGAATAATACTACATTCCCTACTTACATTTTGTAATCTTTTATGTAAAGATCTGCAGAGAATTATTTTATACTTTTATTTATATTATGACTATTATGTATTTTTACATTTTAAATTATTGTTTAAATATCTAACATCTGAGGCTAAAAAATTGGCAGCTTATTTCGATGTGTGTAACTGATACTGTAACATATTGTGTGTCAAATACATAGCAAGGAAATTAGAGGCTGATTTCAATATTATTTTCTAATTGTAAATATAAGTTCATTTTTCAATTGTATTTCATACAAAATTTTACATGCTTGTGGCTTAAAATTTTATAATTCTTCATACATTTTGTTTACCAGTCTCATATAATGTGTATATATATATATAACATATACATATGCATGTATATATATGTATATATATATATATTTCAATGCACGTTGTTGTAATGCAAAAGGTATTTGCTATATCACTTCTGGTTTAGTTATTCTATCAAATCACAAAATACAACATTTTGTGTCTGTAGTAATCAAATCTGTGTATATATAATGATTACACTTTGATTGATTTACATGTAAAGGCAAAATGTTTTTGTGATAACTTATTTCATAATTGTGATCAATATTCAGCAGTGACAAAATATATGTATGTATTCACAAAATTTTCTTCAAATCCATATGTCACATTGTGTCTTTGTACAAATTACACACATGTGCAATAATCTTCATGTTCCTTCTGTTACCTTATCCTATTTACTGTACCTTAAATGCTAAACAACGAGGGCTGAAGTTCATTTATAATACAATTCCACGTATTTCGACAGTTTCAAAATTTATAACATATAATACATAAGAAATGTGTACTACAAGCAAATGGAAATTCTTAAAAACGTACATGTGTACAGCTCAAAATAAAAGTCGTACTAAACAATTTGTAAAAGTCAAAGATGTAAAACGAAATAATTGGTCCATGTTTATAAAAAGTCAATGTATTTGATTTGTGTATATGCAATGAAAGACTTGTAACTCAATTCATGTTTCAATATGCATAAAAATGACGTGAAACATAAGGTTTGATCTTTTTAAGACACTTGACCCTTATAAGATCTGATTCTTATTTACAGCATTGTTAATTTAATTATTTGTTAAAATTTGTCAATGGAAATATAGAATGGAGTATATGTACAATAATGTGATTCCTATTAAACCGGATACTTAGGACCGCATTTTTTTATTGGAGTTAATCTGAGGCCTTTAGCCAACATTTGAGCTTCAAGGTCGCGATCTTCATCTTGATACCTAAAAGAAAAGTATGCTTCCATTAACTACTAAATATAATAGAATTTAAGTGTGATAACGTCTTTATCTCGTAAAAATAGAACACTGTCGAAATTAATATAAAGCAACAAAATATTGAAATAGTTTTGTATCCAAAAAAATATTTATTATTGTTTATCAAATGTTCCTTTTATATTTCATCATCAAAAATCAAATTAATAAAAAGCTTTTGTAAAAATATACAATATACTTCCATTCTTTTTAAAAAGTTTGTTTAAGTATTAGTTATTGTTTTATTAAAAACTTCAACTATAGGACCTTTGATTCTTACCCTTTTTGTAATAGAGATATGTGTTTAGGAAATAATTATCATAAACACATACAGTAATACATTTTATTCTTTTCAGAGTATCCATTGGGGAATACTTAAAAATTTAACAACAGTTACATCACTATAATTTTAACGATGCTATATTTTTAACCCTGTATATGGCTAAAGATAATTTTAAGTACAACCAAAACATTTTCATTCTTACAGCCGTACCACAATACAGTCATGTATGTGAATACATCACTTTATCACAATGCAAAGAAAAATACTTATAACAGAAAATAACAAAAAAAAAACTTGTGTATATGAATAACATGCGTAATTGAATTACAACAAAGGTTTAAAAATTGTAAAAAGTAAAAAATAACTTTCTTACGACATGCTTCTTTGCATGCATTACAAAGTTAATGTTACGAGTAAATGGAAGAAACTGTATACCGATCACTACTTAATGTTATAGCTTCAGAACGATAAATATTTATTATTTTAACAAAAAAATGTTGGATAACAAAATGCATTGAGTTGTAGTTTAAAAGGTGTAGAGCTTTAACATATAAATGCATAATTGTATCTAAAATAAATTCAATATGAATACTATGAAAACTGAGTTTTTTTTTAACACTTATAAAATGTAAATAAAAATAAAGGAATTTTAATATCACATATGCAATTAAGAAATTTTTAAAAAATATCAAGATTTGGAAAGCGTTAGAGGTTCGTTATAAAAATTAACGAACAATTCTATTAAGTTAGTCAAAAACACATACATAATTAAAATGACTATGAAAGTGAACATAGAAGATGTGTCGTTTAAATCAGAAGAGAAACTAGATACGTGCGAGGAACAGGCAACTGTATATGGAGGAAAGGGAGTTAATGTTTGGCATGTAGATTTACACCACCTTTGTCGCTCTTCTGCTAAAAGGGCGATGAGCGAGTCCCGCTTCGCGACTATTTCCAACATTTCTGTTAAAATCTCTCCTTCTTTCTTTACATCAGCGTTGGTTTTTTTATTATCTGTAAAAATTGAATACACCTGTCATTTTAATATTCTTTTAAAACATTTGAAGTCTAATATATTCTAATCTACAATCACGTTAATAGACGTTGAAATATAACGAAATATTAACCGTCATCAGCTAAGCGTTCACGCAATTCCTGTTGTAATCTTTCATGGCGATCTTCAAGCTGAACTTCTTGAGCTCGTACTAGAAGCTCCTTCTCATATCTACGCAACTCCGTACGCTCCTTCATGAGATCAAACCACTCTCTGAGTAAATCTGCTTCCTCTCGATCAGACCATTCTAAATATTAAAAGTATATTTTATTTAAGGGTGTACAGTAAAATCTTCAGTAACGATAAGTTCTTACCGTTTTCTCCACGAAGAGCCTTTTCAACGCTAACACCTCTACTTTCCAATTCCCTTTGTTTAACTTCCGTTTCTTCCAGTTTTCTTTGTATTTCTTGAGCCATGCGCAACCTTTAAATGTATGTATTAAATAATATGTTACATCATAAAGTATTAAATTATTATAGAAATATGAAATACTTTTTCTGTGTACCTTTTTAATTGTGCTTGTCTAGCTATTCGCTTTGTAGTCTTCGATTTACGAGAAATACTATTGCATGAACCTTCAGTTAATGTAGCTTTGTGCATGCACGACGTTGATACTGCTGCTGTTTTTGTGTCTTCATCTGATAAACTATCATCTGTTAAAAGGAAAAGAACTATGAAATACAAAAGAAATAAACTTCTCTTACGTTCACGTACTTGTTCTAATAGTTAATGTATTTTGTTCATACCTGAGACTTGTGTTGTAGGAATGGTATAATTAAGGGGCGGTGGTGGAATTGGCGGCGGATTTTCGTTTAGGAAATTTCTTGTGAGCATACCCTCGCAAACACTTTTGGGTCTAGCGTTAGTCTTCGGCGACACAATTTTATCAAGCTGAAACAAAAATTTGCTATAATATCGATATCTTGCAACGATTTTGACGAATACAAAAAATTAATTCATGTCTGAAATTAATATAAATTTGAACAATTTCTATTTGAAAATAAAAATTGTAATAAAAAAATGCTAGTAAAGGTCACCAAATAAGCTTATACACGGTTAAAGCAGTTACAGAATACACGTATACATAATAGTAGATGCTGTAACAAGTACAATAAATAATATATATTTATCAACATAATTTAATAGATCGATTGATAGAACGATGATTGAATTTGTACATTTTAGGAAAATTTAAAAATAAATTAGGACAAAAACTACCGAGTGAACTACCCATTCACCTATCTTCCATAAATATTTTCTTAATACCTATGTGTTAGAAACAGCTTGATGAAAGCACACTAAAAAGAAAAACGAACATACTGAAATGGCAATTTACGTATGCAGTAAAAGTTAGCATGCTTTTTTTCAGGAGAGACTGTTACTACAAGGATTTAACAACTATATAAAAAGTTGAATGTTGCTTATGCCAGTCAATATGTTACCCCTTGAAAGCAGACGAGAAAATGCGGCAAACGAAAATAAAATCATAGTACCTGCACGATATACAATAGCGAATACAAATAGTGGCATAAGAAAGCTAATACTGGAAAAATTAGTATCAATGACTTATGAGTTGCTTACATCTGACCCTTCCGAATACGATTTACATAACTGAAACATTTCAGAATCCAATTAGTTAAAAAGATATTCAAGAATATATTCACGCTGTACAATAGAAGAAATGTAGAGACTATCCAGAGAGGAAGAAATAGAATATACGTACTTTGCCTTTTGACTTTGACGTCAGACGGAACATAGATAATTTGTCTTTTTGGTTGGACGGCGAAGGAGAGGATTCCTTTTTAAAGAAGAAATCTGAGACTGCTTGAATGATACTTTTTCTTCTTTCCGGATCTTTCGTCTTTTGCTTTTTGTCTCTTTTTACAACGGTAACAGAGTTATTTGATTTTGGAGAATCAGCGTGTAAGAGTTCATCCATTGATTTTGCATTAGCAGCAGATAGACCACTGAAATTTATTGCCTCTGCTACAGCCTTCATATTATCTGTGCTTTTGCTTGTTTGTAATTTTAATCCAGTCTTAGTTGCGCCAGAACTGTAAAGTCTCATGCGAGGTTCAGGTTGTATTTCTTCTTTACTTCTTCTATCTTCCATAGAAAGTTGTCTTCGTGTCATTTTCATCCGCAGTTCTTTGATTCTGTCTTCCGGACTAAGACCTAGGTCTTCATCACTCTTTAATTTGGCTCTTTCTCTAGCATCTTGTCTTGCTTTTTCCGCTGTTCTCTTTGCTTCCTCGTGTTTCAATCTCGGTGGTGCAATCGGCGTTTTAAAGTTGTTTTCTTTCTCATTGTCTGCTTTAATCATTGCAATGTTTTCAGAGGATTGAATTTCATTCTTGCTACTTCCCTCTTTCGAAAGTTTCTCAGTCTCCGATTTCCAAAGCAACTGCTGTGGCTCGCGAGATGTTTCAATTTCTAAAGGCTTTCTGCTTTCAACAAAAGTAGCGTATAAAGAACTATTTTCAGGTGTTAATATGGATGTGGGTACAAATTTATTGACAGGTGAAACATTAGGAATAGGTGGTCTTATCGGCGATAAAGCCGGAGTAGAATTGAATGAGGAAGCTCTGGCAGCTCTTCTTGCTTTCTTTTCCGCGGATTTTTGTTTGTGAGCTTCCACTTTATCCATTAGCAAATCTTGTATTACGTTCTTTTGCTTGGATCTTTCTCTAGTGATTTCTTCCAATTTTCTAGAGGTAGCCGGTGAATTAAAACTATTATTTATCGTGGTTTCCTGACTTTTAATCTCCTCTGCTATTATTTCAGCGGTACGAGACTGTAACGAGCTCTTTGAATTTTTCCTCTTCGATTTCCTGATGTCTATGGAGTCTTTGGCGTTACTAAATTCAGCGATTCTAGATTGTAAACGCTTTACATATTCCAGATAATCTGGATTGCTAGAATCAGCTACTGCTTTCTTTTCTTCTTCTTGCACAGGTTGTTCTTGAGTTTGAGTCGGAATTATCGAAACCTGTGGATTCACAGGACTAGCAAGTATAGTGACTACTTCGCTAGTAGTAGTGTCCTCGGCTGGTTCAACGATGAGCAAACTATCCTCTTCCATTGACTGGAACAATTCTCTATTCGTTGCTTCTACTATAGGTTGGTTCTGCCGAACAGAATTCAACTTCATTTCTATATTTGTCCCGATTTCATTTTTAGATTTATTCACAGCACCATTTAGTTTATTCATAACATCATCCATGGTAACTGGGTTTATTTCTATTACATTTCTATCATTGTACGCTTCTTCCTCGGAGCACGAATCATTTTCTATTTCTAATTTCGCTATAGGAGCGTCAGCAATAAACTTATCTCGCGAACTTGCTGGCATTGGACTGCTTTTAATATTCACAAACTCTATATATCCTCTATTCTTGAGCATAACCATGTTCGAAGCATCTTGTAGACTATCATCCAGCAACGAATCGTTGTCTGTGTCCATGAAATCTATATTTTCACCGTTCGCTAGAAGTTTCGAGGTATTGTTAGTAGGAACGTCTAATTGCTTATCGAATTTCGAAGAGTCAAAGTCCATGTCTGTCATATCTTCTTCTTTGGCTATCATAAGCGGTGTATAACTTGTTCTTGAAGCATCCGACAAAGTGGTTTTTCTCCTAGTTGTTATAAATTCTGGATTAATATTAAATTCAACATCTCTTAGATCGTCTGAAACTAAAACCTCTCCGTCGCGGGCCCACTCTGAGAATTCTGTTTCTGTGAGGGCCGCTGTGGTAATATCATTATCTTCAGAGTCATCGTGCTTATTGGATATAGCAGACGCGATTGATGTAGGAGTACTACAATTACTAATACTTTTCTTCCCATCATCCTGCAATTCCAATTGCTCAATCTCGTTTTTTACTAATTCTAGCTCCATGGATGTCTTCTTGTTTATGCAAGAAACTGGATCAAAAGACACAGGATTTATCTTATTATTTAACTCTTTGTCCCGTAGAAATGAACACTCTATAGAATCTGGCTCGAACGACTGACCATCGTCGCAATCCTTATATTTGTCAGCTTCTTCGTCCAGCAGTAAATCTCCATCTGTACTGTGAATTTGTAATCGTGGAGGAGACAAATTTACAGCAACTAGTGGTTGATCTTGAGCTCTTTCTTCTGCTTCACCATCACCGGAAGATAATGAATCGCTGTCTATCTCTGAATCTCCGGTGCTGGCAGTTTCTTTAGCTTCCTCTTTGTTTTTACTCCAATCCACTTGTGGAACGATAATGGACGTTTCATGTAAAGGACTTCGTGGTCGAAAACCATTGTTTTCCTCGGTATTCATGGTAAAATTGTTCTCCGTAGTTTGAGGATTCCTCGCGTTTTCCAATATTTGAGAATTTTTAATCGCGTTCAATTGACTAGGCACTGCTTGTTCCTTTATCAGTTCTTTGTCTGTTGCGTTCTTGGATTCACCACAGACAATGTTTGGCGCAGTCTTGGATTTTAAAATACTAGATTCCTTGACCAGATCTGGTAACTGGGTTTTCGATATTTCAGGCAAAATTGTAGCTTTATACATAGAACTATCGTTGTTTAACAAGTTTTGGGAGGAACGATTAGCAGTGTATGGTTTTATTGGAGATGAAGAGAAGATATTTGTAGGCGATATCGGAGAAAGTTGAGTGTTGTTGGATCGTAACTTGCTTGTTCCTTGCAAGAATGCCTGCATCGTGGGGCTTGGTTCTGGAGCAGGGTTTAAGAGTTTCTGATGCTGAGATATAGCGTCTGTAAAGTTTCTTAGCTGAGTATCTACGTTTGAGGCTGATCCTGATTTCATGACAGAACCACCAAAAGCTGTGCTACCGAGTAAATACTTCTTCTTCAATTCTAAAGATAATTTAGATGCGATGCCTTCCGTAGAATGAGTTCGATTTAATAAATAATCTCCTTTTCGTGGATTTATTAATGGAACTCTGTTTGTATTGTTGGATCCTAGTAGATTCAAATTGTTTTCTTTCTCAGGGTGAGAAGGATGTACACTGTAATCTGTTTTTAATTGCGTCTTCGTGTTTGATTCTTTATCTTGTTTTAGATTTCCATTAATCGATGAAATTACTTTGCTCTTCACTTGAACCTTCTTGGGCTCCACGTAGTTTCCTCTAGTTTTACGAACGTACGAGTCGTTGATTGCGATCTCTGGAATCTCATGCTGCGTAGGAGTTGCGCCATCGTGCTCAAATTCAGAGTCAGTAGATATTTCTGTAGCTGAGTTTTCTTCGCTCTGTTCCGATGAACCCTCGTTAGAGGCAACCTATGAGAATAGACATAAATTAATATATGAATAATGGTCCCAATATTAAATGTTATCAGAAAACAAGAAATCTTGTTTAGTGTATTAGTGAAACTATTAGTGGCAAGGAACATGATGCATTTGGTCAGAAGAATGTTTTGTATTAACGTTTGTGAGCTATTCTTAATGCTAGAGAGTTCAGTGAAAGATAAACAGCTATAAATGTGTAAAAAAAAAAAAATGTATGATGTTCCTAATTAATTAGTCATTGATAATCGCCCACTGTTTACTATGAAACTAATCATGGTAGTAATTTTCCGAATTTACCTAGAATGAGACAGTGAGATCTTTAATAAAGTATTGGCTGGTGGTAATTTCAAAATTAATAAAAATTGGTAAGTTACATTGCCAGTTTTAGCATGAACACTAAACCAAACACAAACGATTAATCAATTTGAGTCACTGTTAATTTAGAATTAGTTCAACAGGTCACTCCATTCGTACATAAAAATGCTTTACCTTTTCTTCAGTGGCCTTGGGTATATTAAAAAGATTTACCACCATCAGCCAACTATAAGTAATATCTTTTTTTCTACTTTATTAATATATCTCACACAATTTCCCTAAATGTAAATCATAAAATTGAAAAATACACGTTCAAAAAGATATAGTAATCATGTTTAAAGATTTGTTCACCATATGCACTCGTATATGTTGTATTGATTAAGAATATAATGTATTAAGACACTACACATTTATCTTTTTTAGCTCGATCATTCTTAGAAGGTACGGATTTTGTAGATTCATGTTGATCAGAGTTTGTTAATGGAAGAGACTTTGTAGAATGAGAATGTCTATGTTCTGCAGTAATATTTCCTAATGTACTTGATGTTTTACTTATTTCACTATTACTGTTTGCTATTTCGGATGATTGTTTTAAGTTATTAGTTCCTACGTTTATTGTGTTTCTGTGTTCATTAAGAGTAGTGTCTGGTACAATCAATCTTTCATTAATTGCAGTGGAATTTCCTTGTGCATTAGAGGTAGATTCTTGCAAAGATGTAACAATGGACTTTCTTTTTGGAGATTTTCTTCTTATTGGAACAACAGGAGCGAATTCTATACGGGAAGTATCAGCTTTTATTGGAAAACTGAGTTCATGATGTTCATGTTTTCTTTCTGGTCTCTTTGGAACTTCATCCACTATACTTGGTGCAACTAAGTTACTATTTATCTTCGTTTTATTTACTTGTTTCGGTGTTTCCATATTTTGCTCAACAATTTTGACTTTGGTAAATAGCTCGTATTCAGGTGATAGACTTGTTAATTCGGAAGAAGATTTGGAATTTTTATGCAATATATCAGGTCTGTTAGTAATTACTTCTCTTATATTCAAAGTATTATCACTTCCATGCAAAACGTTTTTATCCATTTTAACATTGTTTAATTGCGGTGTTGGTACTACTTGTTTTACATTCATTTTAGTGTTATTAGTAGAATGAATTGTGTGTATACTCTGTTTGTGCAATTTGGTTTCTGAAGTATTGCAACCAAGTTGTGGAGTCAATACTATTTGTCTTGTATTTTGGAGACAATGTTGCTTATTTGTTTCTGTTTCCTGCAATTTAGTGTTCAACGTGCTATTGTTGGTTTGTAAAGTTGTTTCATCTACATTAATTTCACTTGTGTGAGAATTAATTGTTATATCTTCAAGCAATTTATTGTTAGTTTCTAAACCGTTATTCATTAATTGTAGACTGAATGGTTTTTGTTCTGGGTTGACCTCCCTTTCATGAGAGTTAATTGTTACATTTTCTATAACGTTATCAACTAATTGTGAAGTTAATATTTTTTGTTCTGGATTGATTTCATTCGGACGAGAATCAATGGTGATATTTTGTCCTTCTGTTTGAAGTACAGCAATTTCCCTGTCAGGTACTATTGCAGATTGCTTGCATTCTTCTGCCTTATTCAGATTTTCTGCATTTTGTTGTACATCTGTGTTTCCTAAATGCAATTTCATGGGTAAGGTATTCAAATGCAATTTAGACTCAATATCTTCGGTATCAATTGAAAATATTTCCTCGTTTTGTTGTTCTATCTGTTCAAATTCCTTATCAATGTCATCAATATCAATTCCAGATTTTTCGTTGTCTTCAACAATTTCCGACTTTTCAGAGAATTGCTCTTTCGTTTTCTGAAAATATTTCATTATATCTTTAGTGTCAACTTTAGTAGATAGTTTTGGTTTCATGTCTAATTTGACAATTTTAATATTAGGCAATGTTTTGCCTTGAGTCTCATCTTGATTTCTCGTTTGTTGCTTCTTCTCTTCTGTGAAATATTTATTGATTTTTCTTCGAGCAGTTTCCATGGATAATGGTTTAAGTTCACCCACTGAGATTCTATTTTTTGCTTTCCTTTGTCTTAAATCTCGTTTTAGTTTATCAAATGAACTATTGCCATCGGACTGAACTGGTTGTTTAAGCTTTTCTTTAGGTATTGTTAAGTTAGCAACTTCTACAGATGTTTCGTCTAATGATTTTTCATTCGTTGGAGTGGGTGAAGTAATAGTCACGATAGGAATTCGGTTAATATCTGTTATGGACAACTTTAATTTCTCCCTATTGCTCAAAGTACTATTTGTAGATTTTGTATGCTTTTGTGTACCATCTGAGTCGTAAATTTCTGATCCTTCTGCACTTGTTTTATCTTGAGTATCGGACATGATTAACTCATCGTATAGCGTTTCAGTTGATTTATAAATTTCAGACGAGGAAGATGGCGATGATTCTCTACTGTAGTTTGGAGAAGAAGTTATCAGATCCGGTAGTTTGTCCTTGAAGTTTGTAACTTCTTTGGTGTTAGGCTGCATTGTATTATCGTGATTAGCCTGACTAAATGGAATAGCATCTGGAAGCATAACTCCTGCAAACGCTGTTTGCAGTTCAGTGTTTAATATACTACTTGTTTCTGATGGTGTAATATCTAGACCAGAGATTGCTTTATTATTTACTTCATTATGACTAGAAACTATTGTTTGGGTTATTTCACTTGCTGGAGCTAATTCATCAACAATATTTACTTCCTTCAAACTGTCATTAACAGAAATTATTTTATTATTTACTTCATTATTACTAATATCATTTAACTTTGAATTGGACTGGTTATCTTCATTTGATAATTCATCCAGGATTTTTTGGTTTTTATTTAAATTTGGAAGATTATTTTCCTCTACTAAACTTTCATATTCCGGAATGCATACGCCTGCATTATTATCCCTATTGGAATTATCCAGCACAGTCAAATTATTAGAAACAATTAAAGAGAATTCTGAGTGTATGGTATTATTTTCCCTATTATCTGACATTAAATTACAAGAGGAATCAGGTAAAGGAATTATGCTTCCACATGCTTTGTTTTCGAGTGTGTTCCCTTTGCTATCAAAATTTACGTCATATCCTACATGTTGATCTGTGTTTCCTATTAATATGTCGGTTGTCAGCGTTTCCTTATCTGATAAATTTTGAAGATCTTCAGTGTCAATAATGTTTTGATCAATTAAGACTTCACTGTTATTCACGCCTGTCTCTTGGAACGATATTAAACTAGGAGTTTGTACAGGAAGTACAAGCGACTCTTGAGTTACGTTATCTACAATATCCTGAGAAATTTTCACCTCCGTTTCCGAACCAGTGTCTGTATCAGAGCTACGGGTAGGATTTTTCAGCCAAACTTCCTGTTTTCTGAGTTCACGAGCACGTATGTCGTCTTCATCTTCTGTGGCAGTTGTACTTTCATCGTCTAAATAAAAATGCGAACAACGAAACATAATTTTTTTTACAATGACAATGAACATAAATACAAAAGTTTACCAAATATATCACGATATGTGTACCTTCATTTGTATATTCATTGCTAGAATCTTCATATTCATTGCTTCCAGTATCAGACTGACCCATGGCAGTATGCGGATGAGAATATCGTAGTGTCCAATTTTTAGCAAGTTCAAGTGTTTCTTCAGTTGTTAATGGTTGATCTATTGCTTCCTCGTACACTTCGTTATCGTCATCCGAATCGCTATTAATCAATAATCAATAAATTGTTTAAAAACGTCATCATGGTGTCTGCTTATATTTGTTTGTAAATCTAAAAATGATCTACCTCATGTCCGAAATATCATCACTAGAGCCCATTTCTGCGGTGGAAGCACCGAAATTCCTGTCAGTCCATTCATCTTCGTCCATTTGACTTTGAGGTTCTTCTGCGTCTGATATTCCGGCTAAGTTCTCGAATTCTATTCTTTCAGGCGTTTGTCCACGATCCAGTAAATCAAGGCCCACAACACCTTCCAGAGGTAACTTACCCTGAAAATAATAACTCTAATTTACACTCTACATTTCAAGAAAGATTTGTACAATAAAATTCGATGTTCGAATCGTACTATCTCAGGTGCTTTTAGATTTACAGATGTAGGTATATTTTCTTTGTTCAAGGATATAATTCTCTTCTTCTCTGCACGAGCTTTTAATGTTCCTGAGAAACCAAAGTGTTGTGTACAATAGAATCGTCCTCCATTCTTGTCTCGGTCAAACGTATGGTTTCCTATAAAGAAAAAAATAACTTATAAAAATTCAATCGTCTATATAATATCTACTTTATAGTTTAAAGACAAAAATCAAACCTATTCTTAATGAGGTAGAACAATATTCGCAACGAAAACAGCCTCGATGGAAAAATTTCCCTTCGGCACTAAGTCTCTCCATCAAATAAACTCTCTTATTGCAGAAATGACACATCTCCGAACCTCCTTGCGCGGGTAACGTTATCGTAGGTTTAATAGTCTGTAAGAAAAGTTTGAAAAACCGAAGTAGTAAACGTTAATGGCAACTTTGTAGTACAAAAGAATCTTAGTCAGCACATATATATATTTTTTTAAAGTAGTATACTATATTATCATATCACACAGTAGGGGATACACATAAAATAGAGTATGAACATAAATTCCATTAGGATCACTGACATTTTAGTTCAGTTAAGTCGTTTAGTAAGGAAACTTGCAATTGTAAAAAATAATTGTTTAACGTTACTCGTTACATATATTATAGTAAACATTTATTGAAATATATTTTGTGTATCCTGCGAAAAGTAACCAATAACATTTACAGATACATAGGTACATAAGACGATTCGATTTTTCCAAGAACAAATTATACGAAGTACAACGAACGTCACAAAGACTTCGAACATCCTGCTGACTATATCCTCGAGTACTGAGATTTTGGAACATCCTATTTACCGATTTCTGCACCCTGGGCTCCGCGTCCTGATTTTTATTTGAAAATTGTTCGGCCATAGCCGAGACTTTATTGTACCCGTGCACATTACCCTCTTTGATCTTCCTGTCAATATTCTTCAGGGTATTGTCAATATCAGCGTACTTACTATCTGTCTCCTTCTGATCCCGTCCCTTCTTCTCCATCTTGATTTGTCGAGCTAAAAACTGAATGAAGCATATACACATCTGAAAAATTTTTTAAGCGAATTCTGTTTAATCTTTCGCATGCCAACCTGCTCTCGACTCCATTTCGGCACCCGTTCTACTTTGTCGTGTCGAACCGAGCGACCCATCTTATTCTCCTCAATCTTCTTCTCAATTTCCTTCACATTCCAGTCGGTTTTCTCGATCTTACCTTTACAACACAATAGGTATAAATATTCTAAATCTAATTCTTTTTATTCGTTATATATAATAGATATTAAGTTGGTATCTATGGAAAAAGGATGATATAAAATAAAATAAGACAAACCAATGGCACGCATAAGATCTTTCGGTTTTTTCTCAGCCGGAGTAGATCCTTTCAGCTTATCCTCGATATTTTTTATCCTACCGGAGAACTCTTCGTCTATGCTATTTCTTCGATGACCAGCGTGTATTTTGGGTTCTCTGTCCTAAAAGAAATGAACAACGTGAAATACACTTAAATATGCGAATAACAAAGTACACAATCACAAATTTATAATATTGTAAAAAAAAAGCGAAAATACACCATAATCACAGTACACGTAGATAAAAACAAACCAAAAAAAAAATACAGTTTGTTACCATAAATTTTTAAAGTAAATTAGTGTGTCGTATTTATTTTTGTAACAGTGTGTAATGTTAGGTGTTACAGTTTAAAAATACGTAAATATACTCGACCGATGTTACAAACAACCATATTCTTTTCTTCAGTATAGTTAGTGGTGTAATTGAGAATGTTTGTACTCTTCCATATTATTGATGCATAAATATCATGCACACCGTTTAGAGCTTTATAATGGTTTTATAAAAAGTTAGTCAACACACATTCATATTTATTATTACATGGTCCATTCTATTATCGTAGAAATATAAAAAATAACGTTTTTAGAATTGGTTCAATCGCTTGTTAAGTTTACTTCAAAAGAAGAAAAAAAACACGAAAAAAAAAACATTATGCACTCCCAAATCATTTACTCTCCAGCTTACTGGATATAATATTTTCTGCTCTAAGTATTTCACTCTATCCTTGAAATCCGGAGCTGTTTGACGATACAAGAATATCGAATAATCTTCGAACGGCTCGTCTTTCTCGCGTTTTGCGTTTGCTTGCAGCATCTGCATACTTTTGTAGAATTGCTGCGTCGCCATATGTCGCAAATATTGCCGCTTTCTCATGCGTTCTGCCCGATTTTTCTCTATATCTGCGAGTCTCTTCTGCCTTTCCTCCTTCACGCGCACCGTAAAATCGTACAGTGACATTAATTCAACTTGTCCACACAGTTACAATGATTTTTTTTTTTTGCTTTCTGTCAGCTTAATTGTCATTCATAAATCATTTAAACAATCTGTACAGTTTATGTTACGTAGTTTCTATCTATTAAGTTCGTACGATCACAACAGATAAATAACGATACAAGAAAGGGTAAAAAAATGATCGAGGGTTCTTCAACTCGAGTTTGGCTACGTTAATAGTTTGCTTATCCAAAGAAAATGTAAGAAGGTTTAAACGTTTCTAGTTTTTTGACATTTAGAATATTTTCGTTCTCTAACGGGACACTAGTTGTTTCAACTAGGAAAGAGTTCTATGCAAGATTTATTCGTTCTATACAAATTTTTAGTAAAGAAGGACAAATACAAAAGCTAGTGTACCAAATATTTTATCTATATATGTATATAACATAAACATAAATATTATAGAAAAAATTTATAACATAACCGAGAGTTTTTACAATGTTCCACAGATACTCTGGTTGACTACAGGGAGCGATTAGAACGTAATGACTTCCTTCTGCATCATGGTAATTGTAACTCCAATAATTATGATTAACAACGATATGATTATCCCACGATATATAAGTGCTTCATTCTTCTGCCACTGTGACTATAGGATATAAGCATTGTAAGTCTCGTGTGTGGAATGTTAGTCTCGATTTTTAACCCATTATGGAAATGGAATCGTGTGAAAAAGAATGCAACTTAAGAGAAATTAAAAGAATCATTCCATAAAGCGTTAAATATGTGATTCAACCCTTTGCACTGTGCCTTTTCTTTTCAGATAGGTATTCTGAAGATTTTGCAACTTTATAGATGTAAAGAGTTGATTTGAATATTATGTGACAATAGAATAGTTTGAACCTTGGATGATCTGCTAAAAGCTTTCAAAGACATACGATTAAAAATTTATGAACAAAAATGTCCTCTCGCGATGTTATACGTTAATAGATGATACTTTATTATTCGATTAAAATGGAAGAAGACACTTACCACCGTTGCGCCCATCTTCTCGGTGCTTCGTCTCTTTCGAGAACGTCGGCTAATAGTGTCCCCCTTCTTATCCGTGGGGATCAAACTGTCGTTAAGTCGTGATCGTGAGTGTCTCGTTCTCGTTTCGCTATCTTGTCTGACGATACGGCCAAGTAACTGAACTTTTCGAACAGATGTTAATTGGCTCAATGGCTTACTAAGTGCGGGCCTTTCTTCGTTTTCAGGTTCCTTTATAAAAGACGATCAAATGCAATCGTTATACAATTATACGAAGAAAAAAAGATATTAGCAGAATCGTTAGGGCAACGAAAACACGAGTAATTACATATATAAATGTAATTTGTATATATGTAAATTACATATCTATATGTAATTGTTGATCGTTAATGATTTCTCGTTAACTTTACTATAATCCAAACGACAATGATCATGATCTCTATTGATAGAATTCGTTGGTACGAATATTTTCTTCAATGACGATGCAACTATATTGTTCTGAAGCTTATTTCTTATCCAGCTTATCGAAAATCTGTCATCCACTTCTGTAACGTTTTCGCTTAACGACACTTGATTATTGTTATTATCTAATGATTCGGTGATTGTTTGTTGCGAAAACGTTCGAAGAATGGGACGTGAGAACGATTCTGATCTTCGATCATAAACAGCATGTGATGGAGTGCAATTCCAATGGAACGTAGGATCGGATGTTCTTGGACGAGGATGATGGATCTCATTTGTTAAAAGGTGTACTGTCGACTGTAAATGCTCGGTCCGTGATATCGGACATGATACTGAATACTATAAAACAGGAAATCAATTAAAAATCTTTCGATTTCGTTCTATGACGTACGAGAGTCTACTTACTAATTTCGGATGTTTAATAGATGGGATTTCACCGCGGAAAACTCTGTATATCTGTGTGAGGTAGGAAAACATGGCGAGTTTATCAGGGACATCGCATTGAGCCATTTCTTCCCCTGTCATTATCTGTAAAGTATCAAATTGTTCACTTTATTTTTTACTTATCGATACAATTAAATTAAAATCTGTATCCGATTATGACATACCGGAGGTATGCCCAGTTCTTTTTCCAAAATGTCGAAGGCCAGCTGATTGTTCGTAACCATATCGTCTGGGTTCAATTTGTGAAACTCTATCAGGTCTGGACGGTATCTGTGAATGATGGCACAAATAGCCAGACCATTCTTGAAGGAGGCACCTATGTCTTCTATGTGAACTGAGTCGTACAGGGCAACTTGTTTCTGCAGCCATCGAAGCAGCGTGTCCGGGTGTACTTGCACGTCTCCCCGTAAATCTACATATCATTACTTATAATTCCAGTACTCTTTATTGTACGTTAATGTGCACATAAAAAAATAAAAAAGTTGTTCAAACTAACCACGACGGCGTCGTTTATCAATATCAGATCTCAGAACAGGGATACCAATATCTGATTGTAGGAGACGCAATTTGATGCTCTCCGGATCATCAGAGTCGACCAAATCTAGCACTTGTATTGGCGTTCTCAAGGATACGTTTAGATTGGGGTATCTTAAAGGAAACAGAAAATTCTGATTATTAATTGAACATACATACATACATACGAATAAACGATCTAAATTCATACAGGTGCTTCAATTAATTTACAATATATGTTATACCTGGTATGAGGATCCAACGTATAAGCGACGTAATCTCTATTTAAATTTTCAGGCGTAGTTTGTCCAAGTAGCCTGTAAATAGATTCCCGTTCTGCAATTACTTCTAGCAGCGATACATTGGCGCCCCATCCTTTGATTGCCCAGCAAGCGTCCAAGGAGCTTAAAAATCCTCTCGCACAACCGGATCCCGTTGGCCAAAATGGCTGAAATAATTGTTCATTTTACCTTTTTGGCGTATTAGTAACAAGCATAATATACAGAATAAAATGAAAGAAAAACGTGACGTTAACGAAATGATCTCTCGCTAAAATACCAGTCAATCGTATATAATAATGACGTCGGAAAGACATACCTCGAGCAGGCTGTCACCGACGAGGATCATAAGTAATCTGTG
>NW_017100202.1:1370906-1394666 GCF_001263275.1 Habropoda laboriosa | reverse complement strand
TCGGCTAGCATTCTCCGCCGCATACATAGACGTGAAGTCGAACATAGCCACGTCTGGCTGGCCGTAATGGTTCACTGCGAATTCCATATCCGTCATTTGGTATTCGGTGGAGAATTCAGCCGCCTCCCGGGCGTAATGCATCAGTGCCTCACGGTCCACGTTCTCTTTTCCGAGCAATTTCGCTGTGTCCGCGTGGTCCTGATACACAGTTTTAAAATAAGTACCGTCGTTTCATCGTCTAAACTACAACAGGCTGTATAATTGAACGTACTTGTAATATTACACCTTTGTCTATGAGACTCTGTTTCTTGGCAGTCATGACAAAATAGTGAGTGTCATCTTTATAATATACAATATTCTCTAGATCTATGCCCGTCTCGTGGTATAGGTCCTTAAAAAATTTCTGGTTAAATATAAAGGCCACTCCACTGATTTCTTCCACCCGTGCCTCAGCTTCCGTTCGTTTATTTATAAAATTGGCTGTTATAGCGATAGCCAGTTTACCTCGGAACTCCTTGCGCTTGAAGCCCTCCAAGGTGTTTCGCTTACCATCCGCGCCAATCAACACGTCGAATTCGTATTGCGATACAGGGTGATCGGCAGGAGTGGTTTTTGCTCTCCAACCAATCTCTAGAAGAAATGAAAAATATAAGTTTGTATCAGTCGATGTTATCGGAACGAAGTTCGCACGGAGTGGAGATACAAGTAGTTCTATTTGCTTCCTTTTCTTTTTTTTTTTTAAACAAAATGTCGATAGAATTTATTTTACTTTCGTACTATTGTAGCACTATAACGAAGGAATAATACGCTATTTATGAAATTTCCAAATTTTCCGTCTTCGTGAAGATTTTAAGCAAAGAGTATGCGTCTAGCACGAATGACGCTTATTTCATTTGCATATTTTCTTCTTACATTTTCAGCAGACAGTTTCATGTTAATTACAATGTTTCTCGAAACTATTGCAAATTCTACAGGTCAATAAACTTTCTGAACGTGTCAAAGGGACGCTTATTCGATCAGAGGGGGTCGATTGAACGTTAAAAAGGCTGGATTACTCACTGCCCTCTTCCTGGTTCTCCGGTGGCGGTATCAAAGAGTCGAAGCTTACGCTCTCATGAAACTCAACACCGAGGATCAAAGCGACTTTGAGCAAGATGCACTGAAGCTGTCGGATGCTGATGTGATCGATAGAACCAGCGCAGAATTTGCCGAAGAATTTCTTCGCTCCTAGACCACGAAGATCGTGGATGACAAAAGGCCAAAGGTGAAGGACGTTGTTTCTAGACATTCTATCTCTTTTCTCGACGACGACAACCTTTGCGCCTAACAACTGAGCCTCTATCGCCGAACGAAGCCCGCATGGACCACCTCCAATGATCAGTACCTGAACAATCAACAATCGTGATCGACGTGTTATTAATATTTTGCCATTTGTTGTTTCTTTTTCAACGGAAAACGCTACACTTCTTTTTCTACGTAGAGAATTCTTTTTACTCATCGTCGGAACAGTGCAATACGAAAAAAAATATTTTATTCAAATTATATTTATACAAAAATTACGCTGTTTTTTTTTTCTTTTTTTTTAAGTAAAATGTTTCAGGAGAGATTCAACGACCTGTGCCACAACGTTATCCAAGGTCATAAATGCGTACAGCGTTCTCGAAAGTATCGACAAGTTGAAGGTCGTTAAGCTGAGCATCTATTGTGGAATATATGATGATGCAACGAGATACAAGTGCACTTAGATCGCTTGATTATGCCTTTGTTGCGTGAAAATGATATTGACAAAGGGCGATAGGTCGATGAACCTCTCCCGAGACACTTCTCCAGCAAGATACAAAATTTACGATAAAAAGAAAACCACTCGTTCGAAATTTCTCTACGATTTCATTCTATTACGGAAGAAAATCGAACATTCGTCTGCTTACTCTTGTGTTGAGGCATGCCTTGCCGCGATTGTAGCATTTGTGATTGGCCCTCTGATCGAACTTCTTCCAGAGAGCTTGGGCCTTCCATGATCGTAATTTCGTCTTCAATTTTGGATAAAACTGATTGATCGTGTTTGGCCTGATCTTCAGTAATTCGCATAGGTGCCTGAAGTGTCCGAGGATGGACTTTAGGGTGGTTGCGTTGCAAAACTGATTGAACTCCTCGTTGGCTTTCGCTATTTCCGGTGAGTTCATTGTTTGCTTCCGACTGGACTGCTGATGATCCATTTTCCTCTACCTATGCTTCCTGAACTCAAGTCAAGGATCGTGTCAACCTATTACTACCTGCAACAAACACACCAGAAATTGTCGTTTATATCAACGTTCAAATATTTATCATATTCTGATAATTGATTAACAATCAACGCGTAACAAATTCAATAAAATAATTGCATATCACAAGAACCGTAAGTTACATCTCAGACTTATCGACGACTCTGTCTGTTAGAATTAAAAACGTGTCAGAATTCGCAGAGATCTGAAGTTTACGTATATATCGTTTGGGGCGTTGAAAGGGAAAAATGATTAAAATTTGGTTAGAAAAGGTCATTTTTTCCTCAGAAATAGCCCCAAAAACATGTGATTTCCAGATTTGTACAGCCTCAATTTCTAAGTGCAACAATTTTTTATATTCTTCTGAAACTATCGTAAAATCGCTCAGACTCCTCATTTTTTGGACATTTCTACGTCGACGTAGGTTTGCAAAAATAAAAATTTACGCGAACAATTTAAAACATTCCAGCTTGATACAACCGTGAACACTTTAGTTGCCTACCGAAAAGTGTTAAATTCGTACGCCGATAAATCACGGATCTCCCTATCGCCTCTGCGATAACCGTTCGAAATCGGTAAGAATTTCACGCGTGACACGTTAATCCGGCAAAGAGAGAACGCTCCTTCTGCGATCTTCGTAATTCACCTAAATACCAGTGCACCGGCAATCGATAGCATTTATCCCGTTCAGCCTCTTTGCGGTTTCTTCTCGCGCGCGTCGCGTGACTCTTCCTTTTTTCACCACCGCGGGACACGACACATCGCTACCGGATTTACCGTGGAATTTTCTCCACAGCCGCGTTTTATTTCTGTCTCCGGAGCGACGGAGAGGCGGCTCGAGACGGAACATCAAGTTGTTTAGAGGGAACAATACTAGGCGGTTCCTTTCCGTCTACGGATTCAATGCTCGAACGCGTCGACGAACGTTTCACGCCGGTGAGTTCAATGCCTAATGGATTAAGCAGGCGAGAACGGAGTTTGGAATTGCATTTCCTTCGAACGTGTGGAAGAACGAAGATGTAGATATTTCGAGAATAATTGGAAATGTAAGTAATGTCTGATAGAGTGAATAGTAACACGAATGTATTTTCATTCTGAAAATCTAAGGCGGGGGTACCCAAAGTGCGGCCCGCGACGGCAGGTCAGCCGCGATCTTGAATTTACAGAGATAATTTACATTTTTACAAAAACATAGATAAATTTTATCGTATTATAATAGAAAATTGTTCAGCTAAAAAATACTTTATATATAATATTATATAGATTGTATATATTTTATTGTCTTAACGGCCCGCCAAATATTTTGGAATTTACAATTTGGCCCACCTAGGCAAAACTTTGGGAAACCCTGATCTAAGGTGACTCTCTGGTCGTGTTTTAGAATTATCGAGCGATGGGAGTTGGTTGAGCAGATTTTTTTTAATCGATAATTATAGTTCTGGCAAATGAATACAGTTATTTCCTTTTCTCAGCACAGTTTTCATCTCAACATTGTTATAGAATTTTGAAAGAAAGAGAAAGAATTAAATGAAAATTCATACGTTGCTCTGCAACGGTAGTTCGTAACACGTTTATTGGATTACTATGATTCTGCAATCAGAACGAAACTTTCTATGGTAATGCAACTGAAATGATACGTTTTATCGAGTCTTGCGATACAAAATAATGTTTCGAAGAATGCACTTTTTCTAACTGTTCATTGCACGGAATTTTTTGACCAAGAATGTTTCTCATTTTTTAAGGAAATTAAATAAATTGGAAATTTTTCAATATTGAAATATTAAAGATTATTCGTTGATCCATAAATTTGTTTTCAACTCGATTCGTTTCGCCTGAAATAACGAAATTTAACAAAACGAACGCCTCTGACCGAAAAATTCATCGGTTGCAAATGACTGAACGAATAAATCACTGGTAGAAAAATGGTAACAACACTTCGTCAAGCAGTATACGTTGTTATTATTCAAGTACTGTCGATATTGCGTGAAAGACGTGCACGGAACGTAGCTTGTAACACGTCGAGTCTAGGTTGTACGTCAATTGGATTACACTCAGTTGATCGATACGTCAAAAATCAAGCGTAATTTCGTGATGTTTCTTCGCGAGGCAGCACGTGACGATACTTCCGTCTGCCTCGTGAAACTGCAAACCTATCGATTTTCTATTATCTCGCGTTAGGTAAGCCTATCGGCGATTGCCTAGAAACGAGCCAAGAAATGATCTTCCTCCTCCTTCTCCTTCTCTGGATAACATAGGAAAAAGCTACGACAAGATCTCTGCAGCCTGGGATGAAAAGGATAGAAATGACGTCTAAGAAAATCGTGTCAGATGATTGTCCCTGATTATCTTCGTGCTATTCGAAATGTCACAGAGTCATCTTTGTGACGCGAGATACCCTTTATGTTGAATATTCCTCGTTTTCAATGGGAAAATTGAATTACCGATGAGAGATGAGGTAGTTCTCACTTCACGAATTTTTTTTGGAGAGAAATTTTTATTTTAAATTGTACGGGGAATCCCACGGTATGTACGGACGTAATGATCAGTTAGAAGGAGCTTCCTGCTCTACGAACTCCCGAACTAATTAATTCGTAAAGGCAGGAATTACCTGTATTTCTCTCGCATCACCTGGCTCTCCCGTCGCGGGAATTTTCTACGATCCGATTTGTCGATGTTATCGCATCGACCAATAATGCCAACACGCGTGTCCCTTTTCTACGACTCTGTTAAAGAAAGTGGGTCTGTAGAGAAGAATTCCTTCCGTGGGACTTCTTCTCAGCTCTACACAATACTTTCGTAGGTGTACCTCCATTTTGGTACCACAGGCGTGTCCCGAATAGCACAAGATCGCAAACTTTAAACATTCATATACGATTTTCAGCGAAATTTTTCACGACTCGATTGCGTTATAATAAAAATTATAAAAAATAAAGGAAGTTTTGTTACTTATAGAGATTAACTATTATATATTTCTTTCCTCTTTTTCTTCTTTAGCTATATTATATATTTCGTATGCGGCCCAAGACGATTCTTCTTCACTCAAAGTGGTCCAAATAAGCCAAAAGATTGGACACCCAACTATAAAGCAACAAACATCGTTCCACGCTACTGCCATTAAAAGAACGAGTCGAACAATCACTCAACCGTTCTCGTTCACTTCGATTGGTAAGATCGTCGATCCCGTATCAAGGATCGATCGATCTAGCGAGGAGGCACATCTAGGTGAGATGGTCGTCGAAGACCATCCTCGAGCTACTCGAAATGTCACGAGGTACCGGCCGACGTGCCTTCTGCGTGCCTTTCGCAGTTCGACTCGGCCATACAGATCATCGGTGGCTCGCCTTTCGATAAGTGCGAGCTAAATGCAGAGGGATGCCGAGAACCGCGGCGATGCACTGGCGGCTCGTATCAGCCAGAGACTCGGTCATCAGCAGGAGGGGACACAGAGAGAAGAGAGAGAGATTCGGTCATGCTCTGCTATTGATTTACGAATCAATTTAGAAACGACTTCCGCGATACGAGTCCCATAATTCATGCGGATTAGTCGGTAGTTTCTAATGCACTGAGCAGGCCGATGGGGCTCTGTTGGCCTACTCGTGTCAACGTTTCTCTAAACAGTTTCATGTGAAAATGGGGCTGAAAAATTAGTAGGTACTGTTGTACAGCGATGCTTGTCAGTCGTTTTTTACGATGATCGTTAAACGGTGATCGATCTGTGAGTACTTGGAAGATAGCGTGGATAAACAGTAGTATCCCTTTCCACGCTCTCTCCTCCTCTATTTTCTTCGTTTACTGTTGTCAGTCTGTTTTGAGTAAATTTAGAAAAATCGGTTCTAAAATTCCTCTTATCTTCGATAAACTTTCTTTATCACTAGTACATACGAACGTGGATCTCAGGGGCCGTTCGCTGTTAATTACTGAAAACAGCGAGGGAGAGATTTGAAAATTTCATTTCTTAAAATATATTGTACCAATGTGAAATTGAAATTTTTCTCAGTTAATCTGAACGACTACTGACATATCCTCCACACAAAATCTGTCCTAAATATCGTCAAAATTATTTTCTTCGAAAAATCCAAGTTCCGTATACACAAAATTCGATTCCCCGCCTCGGACTTATCTTTCCATACGGAAACACTCGACTAATTACGACACTTTGCATAAAACACGTCCAACGATACCGCGATCGATCAAAATCGCAACGGAGAAAAGTCACTGTCACAATTTCAATCGATCTTTCTTCTTTATTTCGCCGCGAGAAAGAAAGAAAGAACGAATCGTCGTGTTCGGTCGTATCTTCCGACGACGCCAGCAATTTTATCTCGCTAAGGTTTAGAGAGCGAGCGCTAATTTCTCCCGGTGGCGTACAATGACTCGTTATGCACGGTCACGTCCTCGCGACTGATCGTAATATCGTGGTGGTGCACCGACGTCGATACACCCGATGCTCTTCCACACGGTTCTTTGAACTTACGACCTGATAACACCGGGTTCCTGCCGCGGGATGCCTTTGCGTCGACGTCGCGTCGTGCCTTCAAGAAGCATCACGCACCGGGAAAAACGGAAGCACGACAACTTCCTCCCCATGGACGACGACAACATCCTCCGGAGATCAAAGTGGCCGTAAGCCGTGATATCGATCGCGTCTCTACTACAACGACGCGTTTTTTTTTCTTCTTTTTTTGCCCCTTTCTGGCTCTTCGACGATGGAAATAATTGTCAGAGCTGTTTCTATGGAAAAATCTCCGCTTCCGTGGAAAATGTGATTAATAACAGAGTTGAGGGAACTGTGAAAGCTACGTTCGATGAACAATTATGGAAGGTAGCTTGCGGCTCTCGAAAATGTGTTTTTCCTTTTTATTTACGGATATAAAGTCACGGTAGCGTGTAATATACGTTTTTTTGATATAAATATTTCGATACTTATTTTTATAGGAAAAAGAGTTGCGTCGAATAACGTGATAAGAATGATACGATTTCATTTAAGAAGACGTATGGCGGCTTCGTGTGACCTCTACGCGTCAATCTGCAGAAAAATTAATTACACCAGATTATGTCCCCCTCGGAACCATTCAATTCCTCTCTGAACTATTTTTTTCATACGGCAAGTAGTTTATGAGTGATTCGCGTTTGTAGGTTGAAATATATTGGAAATAATGGAAAACGGTAAGAATGCAAAATTATAGCGTTAACTATTATTATTACACGATAAAAAAATGGCAAATTGAAAATTGCTCTTTGTATCGAAGTATCATTTCATTGTAATTTGGAAAATTCGATAACACGATGATAAATTCGTTGGTTTAACGAAACTTTTTGTTGTATAACATTTGAAGAATTCGCTTTGTGAATTAGAACTAAGTTGCCTCGAAGATTAGAGTATCTGATAAGTTTCTATAACCACATCGGCATAATCGGGTTAAGGTTGTTTAATCTCGTCTGATCTTGTTGCTCTTGGCAAAAGGTATAATTAATACGAATCTATACGAACACGAGCATTAATATCGTTCGATAGAGTTGTAAAACGTTACCAGGAGATAATTCCCCTTCATTTTCCACTCATCTCATTTTCACCTTTATTTTCCACTCGTATCCTAGACAAATTGATCGAAGAGCATACGGAAACACGTTCGTTGAGAAAAATCAAAGGATCGATGATTAATCTGCCGTGATATTGGTTGCTCATTATAACGACGCGCTCCTTTTTTTTTTTCTAATCTTCCTCAACGATGAAAATAGTTTGTCGAAGCTATTTATTTTTTCCCCGGACGTTGCTTCCGGGTAGTAATTAATAACGAGGGTTGACGAACGTTTATTATAAAACTTATCTTCGCCGAAGCTTTTGAAAATGAGAATGATGCGAGTTCTAAATCTTACCTTGTTAGAAAAAGGTAAAAGACAAAAATTGGCGATCGAATAATTTATTACGAAGGCAACGATTAACGCAACTGGAAATTTTCTAATTGTTTTCTTAATGATGATGTTATTAATTAAACTTTCGAAATTACATAAATTTTATTAATTTAACGCGATTTATGATAAGTATGAAATTAAAAATTTGAGGTTTATAATAAGTATGAAATTCAATTCGCGGTTAATAATAAGTACGAAATTAAAAATTCGCGATTTATAATAAGAATGAAATTAAAAATTCGCGATTTATAGTAAGTATGAAATTACAAATTTGCGATTTATAAGTAAGAAATTTAATTCGCGATTTATGATAATTATGAAATTTGCGATTTATAATAAGTAAGAAATTACAAATTCGCGATTTATAATAAGTAAGAAATTTAATTCGCGATATATAATAAGGACGAAATTTAATTCGCGATTTATGATAATTTTGAATTTAAAAATTCGCGATTTATAATAAGTAAGAAATTTAATTCGCGATTTATAATAAGTAAGAAATTTAATTCGCGATTTATAATAAGTAAGAAATTTAATTCGCGATTTATAATAAGGACGAAATAATAATTATGAAATTAAAAATTCGCGATTTATAATTAGTAAGAAATTTAATTCGCGATTTATAATAAGTACGAAATTAGAAATTCGCGATTTATAATAATTATGAAATTAAAAATTCGCGATTTATAATTAGTAAGAAATTTAATTCGCGATTTATAATAAGTACGAAATTAGAAATTCGCGATTTATAATAAGTAAGAAATTCAAAATTCGCGATTTATAATTAGTAAGAAATTTAATTCGCGATTTATAATAAGCATAAAATTGAAAATTCGCGATTTACAATAAAAGTATAAAATCCAAATAGTTAAAAAACAAAAAACAAAGAGATCATGTTACTATATCGAAAAGAGAGAGTGTTCGTTGGTCGAAACAAAGCATTGATTCCTCCGCATGTGGGTCATGCAATGTGGAACGTGTTAATAGGATGCTGTATCATGTGTGCAAATTTTGCCAACGGTAATGCGTTAATAGAACCAATTTGCGAGTGTATTCGGTTACCGGCGAAATTTTTCGTGGTATCCCTCGCAAACGCGTTACATTACACCGACGCAAATCAACTCTTCTAAACTGGATGATGCAGAAGGTAATTAACGTGAGCATGAGTTCGTTCACCTAACGACCATCTCTTTCATACTGTTCAAAAAAAAAAAAAAAAAAAAAAAAAAGGGAAAAGAAGCGTTTAAGTTCATTAACGATCTCCTGTTACGCAAACTCCTACGGAAACTTCACATGTTCTGCAAATTCACATTTGTCAAGCAACTCCTTATGGCTGAATCACTCATGTGATTTGCAATTTTGTTCGACGCATTGCGGAAATTATTGCCATTTTGTCGATGCATGGCGGAGACCGGAAATTACTCAGTCCGTGTTTCGTTCTACGATTTATCACGTATTGTACAAGAAAGAAAGAAAAAAAAAGTTTAAACACATTCACGGATAAACTCGAAAGGGAAACGAAACGGTAATTTTACCAAAATTTTCAATATAGAATTATCAGTTACACCGTGAGTTTTATCGCGGTTAATTAAAGGATTCCTTTTCTTTAGAAGAGTGTAACGTATTTTACACCTCGAAGATAGTCACTTTTAAATTCAAGTTTAATTATCAATTATCAATTGATTTTCAAGATAGAGTTATCAGTTACACGTGAGTTTTATCGCGGTTAATTAGAAGAATGTTTCTTTTGAAACAATGTAACGTTGTAAATTTACCGCGAAAATGGTCACTTTGAAATTCATGTTTAATCGTCGACTATCAATTTTATTCGAACGTTGTAGAAACCACGTCCAAGTATGTTACAGAAATGAACGGAGAGCCGGCTGATAATATCGATAAGCAAGCGGTAAAATCGGGTAAAAATTAATGTACACACGATTGGTAGTGTAATTTAACGCGATGAAAGCGCGCATAACGCGATAATCACGATCACTGGAATTCGAACACGCGGTGCAAATTGAGATATACACGGTTTCACGGCGTGAGAGGAGGAATCGTTTCTCGTTGTGCGCACACGATCAGCTGTTCCGGCCATTATCACAAATTGTCCGGGCAAACGAGCGTCATCCGACGTCCACGTTATACCTACGCTCTCGTACTTTTCGCTTCTTCCACCTTTGTTCTTTCGAGAGGCACTCGCAGTTTCAAGAAACAACGAAACGGCCAGCCTCTTCACGGATTTCTAACCGTTTCACGTTGCAATCTCTCTGAAACGGAAGCCCGAACATTTTCGATCCCTCGTAAATTCAAACTCGCAAATTTTCTTCGTTACTTCAACTTTCAAGACGAACAAATTTCCAATTTTGGGAATAAAAAATGATCGATAAATTCGACGAAGATAGATAGAATAATTTTGTAAGTGAATTCTGGTGTTATTGACGAATGAAATGAAAATTCCAGCGTGTTCGTTAGTTTTAGTTCGATGGAATATTGAAAAGTGAGTACGACGATGAATGACGAATAATTGCTGTTAAAGAGAAATAACGACCAGAGCAAAGTTATCAGAGGAGTAAGGTTAATAATTCATGACGAAGAGAAGGCTGGTCATCTAATAAAGTTGTTCCGAGGCAAATTGCGCAGGTTCCTTAGGAAAGTTCCTACATCGTAACGGTTATCTTCTAGGGAGATAGAAGCTAGCTTTACTTACAGTTTTTCGAAGATACGATCGCTTTTAGGCAGCTACGCTCCACATTTTACTAAGGCTGTGCATTATTGGAAATAATAATAAAAAGACAGTAAAAAATGTAGAAAAAAGTCTAGTATAAATAATTATTCGTACGTAAGTTCCAACTGAATTATTTTTCTATTTGCCTAATGAAAGATTTTATGATTAATGTTGCAAGTGGAAATTTACATTATCTTGATAGATGATAATGTTAAACGGACTTTAATATCGACTTACAAGTTACCAATTATTTTCTAAACGATTCATGCGTTGCTTCGAATATTTCTCTCTTTAACTTCAGCTAGTAATATACATTGTCAAGCTAAAGGATCGACGTTCGCTTTCAATTAGTCAATCTACGAACCTGCCTTACCTAAACATTATTTGCTCAACTCGTCAAACATTACATCCTGCAAGCCCTCGAGACACCTCCCTCAATAAATCTAAAAATATGACCCAACATTTCACCAACCCCTTATCCATCATTCACACCAATGTACACATCGTTATCCCTCTATAATCGAACCTTTCGCTTACACGGTAGAAAAAATTACGGTCTATTACAGATTCTCATTTTCATGAAAGAAATTCAATATCTATCGTACACTATCTGGCGATAGTACAATTGATACGATCGACAAACGGACAAAATAACCCTCGCGAGTTAACGCAAGTTTCGGATGGCAAAAGAAGCGAAGTTTTGAAAATATTCATCTGATTTTGGCTGAGACGGTAGAGATAGATGTTACGAGTATATGGTATAAAGGAGAAAACAATCGGTTCAATAGTTTCCGAGGAAACCTCGGGAGAGACTTGAAAACCTCGGGAGAGACTTAGTAAACTCGATTTCCAGAAAATCGCGTTTAAAGATTTTCGAAGATCTGACAATCGTAGAACTTTGAGAATTTATCTAATTTCGAAAAAGTGTACGACAGACAGGCTGCGACTGCAAAAAAAAAAAAAAATATCAATTTTTCTTTTACCCCGAAAACCAGAACAACCCTCTTAAACGACAAGCGTTTAGCCATTTTTACCAAGACGAAAGTGGAGGAATGAATTATCACGAAGTCACTTGGAAATATCTCCACGTTCGAACAAAACGTTCCAGCGACTTACTTGAACACTTGCTTTCCATTGAAACGTACTACCACACCACAGGGCATCAGCGAGACAGGCCTATTGAAAACGGCGTACAGAAATTTACCGTAAGGTTTGTGCCACCTGCGACGCTTGATCGGGCAAGTGACCCGAATGTTAAACGTTGGACGCGGTTTAAAGAACGAGCACAACCGGGCAAACGGTTCACTGGGTTATCTATTAGAAGTCTCGGAACACTATTGAGCAACGGACCATGGCTACAGTAGCAAGGTGTCGCGCGACGTTTTGGAAGAACTTGGAACCAAGCCACTATCATTCCCTCGGTTTCTTCTTAGCCACGCAGACAGAGAGATTGCGAGAAACAATCGTCTGCTCCAGATTCGTAAAACGGCGCGAACAATACGCCGCTCCATGTAATTACAAGACAGTCTAGCCGAATGATTTTATCCTTATCCGCTCGAGTGTTCTGTATTCTTCAACGATCCACAGAATGCAACAGAAGTGCCTGGCCTATGAGTTTAAGGGAGTAGGTTCTCATTTCAAGACCTCCAATTCAAACCTTTGCAACTCTCGTACAGTTGAAAATTTCGAGAAAATTCTTTAACATAATTTTTCTAGAAAAACCGTAGAAATTTAATATGTGGGAAAAAATGGAGTTTTTGGTAATGTAAGTCTTATCGAATGGTTGAAATTTTATGGAGCTTGATATAAAAATGCATCTTAGTGCTCCAATTTTTTTCAAGTGTTATTTCAATCATTCAGAATAAAAAGTATGATTAACCAGTTAACCTGCGATTTATTTCATTCAAATTTTTTATTTGACACCGCTGGTCGTGGATGATCGTTAACGTCCGGCATATGTGACACTTCACGAAGCTTTTCCCCAAATAAACTCTTTACAGGCAAATACCCTATATAAAATTACACCGAACGATTTTGAGAATGGGCCAAGTTAAAGATCTGTAAATTTGTCACTTCCAGCGCTTTATATTTTTCTCGAGGCGAAAAAAATAAAATAAAAAATATACACAACTCAGACCAGTCTCGCAATCACGTCCACATTTTTCCATACCCGTTTCAATCAGACTTGTGGAAGTCCGCCTTCTTTACCAGAAAACGAATCAGCTTATCGAAAGTTCGCACAAAGAGTCGCGCAAAGAGCAACTGAAATGACCAAGTACTTAATCCAAAAAAGAAAAAAAGAAAAGAGAAGGAAAAAAAAGAAGAACGAAGTAAAAAGGGAAACGAGTCAGGCTCGCCTCGAAAGAAACACTCAGAAGCCAGCAGATTCGTCCGGCTCTTTCTCTTCCACATTTATCTCTAGGTATCTCGTGCGCACCAAAAAGAGCCCGCGTATCATTGGCAGAATACCTGTTTCCCGTGGAACGAAGTAACGGCGGCCTTTATACATAAATGATCAGAAGCGAGCACAGGCAAGCAGTCTATAAATACAACGAATGAGACGGTTTCAGTTCTGATAAAAAAGATCTGTCGGTGAAATGGGGCGACATATTTCCACGGAAGAATTTCAACCGGACGACGCGACGGCACAACCATTCTTCTCGCCGTTTAAATAAACCCCCGTGTGTGTGTGTGCTTCGTGTAAGTACACGCCAGTTGATTTTTCACGTTTGAAAAATTCACCGGTTGCCATTGAATAATTCGGCGAACCTGTGTCGTTTGCGGATCGATCAACAACTTTCAGTTCGTCACTGAGCGTATGACTCTCGTCTCGAAAGTATTCTTTCTTATCCTAACTCTTTAGGGGGTCTGTCGAATGTTCGATGAATTTTTTTTCTCCAGCGAAGGAGAGATGAAAAAGTGACGATGGTTGGACGACGCGAAAGTGTATGATCGTTGGAAAGGAGGCTCGAATGAAATTCATCGATGAAGCGGTGTTACACACCTGCTGTTAAAAGTAAAAGTTCCGCTGAAAAATACAGAGTCGAGGACCGCGGACGCCGCCTAAAAATCAATAACCATTTTCAGCTGGCGCACTCTCTTTTCTCTCTGTAGACGCTCGTACACGGTTTTTCTCTGACCCAGAATCCTTTACAAGTAACTCTCATAAATATATACATATATATTCGTGGCTCGACGAATAACGATAAATTTAACAGCAGAGCGGCGCATATTGTGACGTGCCTCAATTTACTATTCCTACGTGGGATGGGATGGAGATATTCCTTGTTCGTGACGAGGAAAGAAGGATCTTTTGAAGAACGAGAGATGAACAGGGAGAAATGACACCGGCGTTGAATTCACCGAGGTGAATGGGTCGAGAAAGACCCAAAGACCTTGTGTGTGACAATTTTTACTTTCCAGTCCGCCATATGAACCTAGACGATAAACTTTCAGCATAACGTTAAGGGAACATAAGCTTGATAACAGCAAAAGTTATCAAAAATGATAAGAAAGCGATGGGTCAAAAAAGACCCGAAGACCGTAAGTAGGGTTTGCTCCATCTGATCGGTAATCGTTGTTCAATATGGAGCATTTGTTCTTCCTTTCGGGACAATTCTAAGCATCGTGGTCAAGCTATCTGTGCGCTAGGAAATAACAAACAACACGTGCAAGCGACCAAAGAGCAGAAGGTGAGTGTGCCTCTATAAATACGATGGTGGAGGTGGGCGAACGGGAGATGCAATCCTGCGGAACTAGAGCGACCAAGCTGACCAATTTTACAGACGTCGTGGGCGTCGATGAAGAAGCTGCCTGTGACACTGTACACGTATTCCTGGACACGTAGGTGTGACTGTATGCTATAGCGAAGCAACCGGACAGATTGAATTTTCGCTCGTTCTGCCTCCAATCTTCCCTCCCAAAGGGAACGAATGCGATTTTAGATTGGAAGAACCGCGGATGATCGATAATCACTCTTCGCCGTTTCGTCGAATCTATTTTAACTATCCGTGTGGAAAGAAAGATTTGTACAGGTTTAATAGGTCTGTAAAAAAAATCGATCGCTATTCACGATATTCGCACGATAATTATATTTATTTCTTGAGTATAAATTAAACGGTTGAAGTTACCGTGAAATTTTCTATTTTTTGAGAATACTGAAGTTTTCGGTGTAACCTTTTTGGTTTCAGTAATGCAAAAATTCGGATTGGTAAGAAATATGTTATATCTAATCGATATTAACTGAATGTATTCATTTAGGAAGTCTAAATTCAAGACGTTTTTGTTGGAAATTGATTTCTTACGAAAAATTGTTTATCTATATCTTTGATTTATTTTTAAACGTGCAATCATTCCTTGTCAAGTTATACCATCTCTGTGCCACACCTTTCACAAAATGGAATAGAACGTGTATAATTGAAAAAAAAAAGAGAGAAATGTAAAAGGTTCAGGATGATTGCAAATTTTTGTGAACTTTATGATCAATTCAGCCAGAAGGGATCTCATTCGAGGGAACTTATTGCTTCATAATGGGTTCGGGTTCGTAAGATGCACGGATACGATAATTGTGGAACGAGAAAGATTCGAAAAGGGAAGAAACTGTGGGTGACGGATAGCGCGGCCAAGATGACCCTTGCGGATAAGAATCTTTTTCAAATGGAGCAACCTCGCGATAAAAAGAATGAAAATAGGAATTTCTTAACCGATGGAGATAGATAATGAACGGTACACGGTGTATTTAAAATGAAACGCGAAGGGAACTTTGTAATTCAAATTTTACATACGTAGAATCTCGCTTTCAGTCGTGGTACAGTACGTTTGAAACAAAGTATCGAGGAAATTTTGTAATTTAAATTCTAGTCTCGCGCTTCACGTGCAATTCACTGACGCCATACAGAATATTTCGAAGAAAGGAATACGTAGAACATCATACTACAGTAATATTTCTCATACTTCCATTACTCATACATATAATTTACAAATATAAATTTTTTTTTTTCAATGTTGGGGCGGTCACCCATCTTAACACCAGTCGCGAGGAATGCAGCTTGACCTGGGAAAGCTACCAACGAGTCACCCTATCCGCTCACAATTTCTCCCAGGATAAACAAAACTGCATTCTTATATTATTTAAAGTTAGAATAATTATAGAAAATTTATTACACTCGTTTGACATAAAATAGCCACTTCTAAGTCACACGTTACAAAGGGTTAAATTAAAATCTACAACTGAATCGAAATGTTATACGATCGAATAAAAAACCAGAATAAATTCAATTATTTCGATGAACCACTTTTGCATGTTATTCAACGAAGAACAGTATCGTACACAGGACAACCGAGAATTTAAAATTTACGAGGACGTGAACAACTCTTCAGCCTCTTCACTTTTCTCCTTTTCCCTTCCCTTGCTTTCCTCTCACGATCCTTCGTCTTTCCGATATCAACACCAGGACAATACTTCCGAGGACACGGATTCTTCAGCATACGTGAAATTTCACGATGCACCGGACTCAATCTCGGCTTCTTTATCTCTTTCGGATATTTACGCTCTGTCGCCAAAGTGTACGCTCTCTTCTCGATTTCTCCGCAGCGAAAGGGTTAAGTTACAAGGTATTCAAGCCTCCGTCGCCTCTACAGTAATTCCCATATTAGCAAAAATTAAGCCAAAATTTTTGCAAAGATTCTGCAATGGAAGAAGCAATTCCGAATTGACATCGAGCGGTCCTAAGCGAAGCTCTTTATCTCCCTCGAATTGCGGTTTTGGCGCTCGGAATATTACTTTGACGTCTGATGGATTTTACAATCTCGCTATATCGGCTCCTACCCGGCTATACGTAAAGATCACGGAACAATGTCAAGTCGTGGACAACCCACAGTACTTCGACTATCCTTTTGTTCCTCTTTGATGTTCGCCGACGCGACAATAGGAACGTGTACCCCTGGCGACGTTCCCTTTTTGCATATTTTTTTAATTTTGTCTTCCACCGTCGCCAAGGGTCATAAATTTACGGCAATTAGCGGGTATCAACGTCGCTAGACGACCACCAGACAAGCTCTCTTGCAGGTTGTGGACCTCGCTTTATTAGCGGTCGTGCAACGACACCAGCCAGCCACTCACCATGTGCACAATAATATGCACACGTCGTTGCTGAAACACGTGGGCGCCACTCTTCTCTCGTTCGATCAAACGCGAACCAGCTACTATTCTCGTCTCATCGATTTTATTGCCCGAACGTGTCTCCCATGCACAAGTCTCTGTATCCACTGTCGTCGTATCGGCGGGTCATTCATTTGTTGTCACGTTACAACTCGACTTTGAGGAGTTTCCATTCGATTAGTAAAGGGAAATTGATCGAGGAGGAAGGACGTTCTATGGTCTGATGGAGATTTCTTTTTGCACCGTTGAATTATGGAGGTTGTTATAAAAAGAATTAGCGTGTGTATGTGTATTTGTCGGATAGTTGAAGAGTGTCATTGGTCGTAAAAGAGAAAATTGGGAAGAGTAGGAGAAGGTGAAACTATGATAAATTCAGCACAGCAGTCACTTTCTTGTAACTGAATATCGCGATGTGACTTTGCGACCCGTTTTGGAGGTGCGATATTAATGTTCTTCGATATGTGACTTCTTTTTCGTTGTAATATAGGTATGTCAGAGTTAGCTATTCGCTCTTTTAATATTGTATAGATAATTTTATTTCACGAATCTTATATTTGTAGATTCAGAAACATAGTTGGAGGGAGAATTAAGATTTATTACGAATACAAATGTCTTCGTTGGATTTTAACGATAACCTACGTCCAAGTGTGACTCGATGTAATTAGCCGAAGGTACAATTGAAATTTGAATAATTTTCGAAAGCACACAAATTTGTATATTTTCCTTCAATGCTTAACTCTGCTTGCAATTTGTCAGCAAGAAGAAAACGCTGTACCTTTCCAATTGGAAGTGTTGATTAATTAAGAGAGAGCCATTCGCGGGATTTCATAGCGAATAAACAACACTTGTATGAAATAACAACATTCTAACTTTTACATCGGCAATTTTCAAACGACACAGCTTAAATTCGCAAATGAAACACTATCCCTCGCGCTCACTCATGCGAACCGTTCTATTAACTTAATTTTTGAGAAACTTCCGTGTCGTCAACCCTCTAACCACTGTAGGCGTCACTACCGTTTAGTGAATCATCTAACGCATTCCTGAACGCCCATAATCGTTCCACTGGTACAGCTGAGAACCAACGAAAAATACGAATATTCCTCGTGTGCTGTAACGCTGATCTCTGAATTTCCAAAGAAGAAGTCGTATCGTCGAAATTTGGGGGACCGACACGTAAACGACAAGTTCCACTAGTACGGAAGCGAACTGAAGTGAACTGAACCGCGCATGTTCCCCGTCGCGAGGCAGAAAGTAAACGCGAAAGAATTCGTCAGCGTCGCAATTAGCGAGCATCCTTAAATTCTCTCGACAATTAGCGCGTTCGTCAACGACGACAGACAACCCTCAGACGGAGTAAATAGAGAGTGCTGTTCCGAGTTTATTAACTTGTACCTCGGCCACTTGTTCGAGGTGTAAAAGCTCTGTGTGTGTATGTGTACAAGAGATATACCTACACACAGACAGATCTATTCACAGGCGGAAAAAAGTGCATCGTTACTAATCGTTCGCTGTTTTTATTGCGTTAATTAATGCACAATTAATGGGCGTACTGTACGATCCGCGATAATTCATTTATCTGTAAATACGCACTTCGTTAAAAGCGCCGCTGATAGTGTTTTGCCTCAATTAGAAAGGCCGAGCTAGCAAGGATACGAGTTTCGGTGGAAAACACGGATTATTCCAGGGTAACGTGGATATAATTAATCAGCCTGTAAGGAGGACGAGGTTGTATGCAAATTGCACCGAAATTTTACTTTTTTTGTAGCATGCATAATGTGATAACTAAATTCATACTTTTGCTACTGATTTCCATACTATATTCTCCCGTACTGTATTACAGCACATTTATACTTCATTTTCATTCACTCGATCTTATTTTACTACTTGGCTCCAACTCTTCACATAGACGATAAATTTAGCGCTATCGCACTCGAAATGGTGATTCCCCAAGGTAAATTTCCAGGTAATCGCACGATACTGATTCTACCTTCACCGTTACATCTCGTTACGAAATAATCACAGAATTGGTTAATTAAACTTATTTATCCCCCGATCTGCTATTTCATCGCGAGAAATGTATCTAATTAAAGAATTTAGTACTACTCTGACATAATGTTGACAAAAGGTAAACGCATCGAGAGACAAGCAGAAAATCCTAATTGCAACCACTCCTTTGTCCCGTTTCACAATGAAAGCGCGGCCACGAAGAGGTGATCTCGAATTTACAGGCCGTGGTGTATATTTGCTTGAACGTGATTTCGTAGCCAGGGGCTGACAATACACGTACACACATACGTACACAAAGAAAGGACGAGGCGACGCTCTATTTGCTGTCGAGGAATTCTGGTACGAGTTCGAAGAGCTTGGCGCGTTGCACAACCCGAAAAAACGCATTTCGACGAGTGAGAGACGAGTTGTACGCGCGTGCGGGTCACTGGTTACGTTAAAAAAAGAAGCTGAATAAAAGTCTTTGGATAAACTGGTGGCGAACTAGGGCAAACGTAGCACCGGTCTGACCTCGTGCCATCCCCCGGACACGTTCAATACCGAAACCCAAGGGGGAGAGAATAGGCGTCGATGACGTTTTAAGGACGCCGTCGAAATTCTGCGGGCTATTGCGAATGCAAATTTCGTTCTAACGATGCCTCCGTTTCGTATACATTATCCAATGTTGATGCAACAACCGTCGGCTGGCGTACCGGCTGTTCGTCGATAGAGGGAAATTTTTGCGAAATAAAACGTAACTCGATGCGAAGTAGAATATCATAGGGAATAAACGGGGGAGAGCTCGAGGAGAGATTTGGGCGTAAATAGAGTCAATTAGCGAGATTATGTCGCGTTTTTAACGACGCCAGGTTGGGGTATATTTAGCAGGGAGTTAAAAGATCGCGTATTCGGAAAAAGACGCCTGAATACGAAGTATAATTGGAAAGGTTTGAAATATAATCTAGTGAAAAAACTTGATTCTTGTCAGTGGGAAATTTTGCAGAATAAAATATGAAACAATTGAGGATATTTAGGTTGGACTTTTGTCGTGGAGCAGCAGAACTGTGAGAAGAACTAATTTCATTCTGAATATCATTTTTATTTACACTTCGTACTAATGATTCCATTTTTGTAACTATCACTCAACTAGTTCTTTTTTTAGAACGTTGTCAAAACGCGTAGTTAATAGAGAATCTGATGCTCGTTTACTTTTCAGCGTCGTTAATTTTTGGAAGTTTAAAATTTTTTTAAAAATTTCTTAATAACGACGAGAAAAGTACTTTTACAATGTACCCGCGCGAGTACATTTTTCGCAGAAATGTTTGGGGGAATCCTGGTCAATGGGCGACACAACATACACCGTAAATTGAAATCGTTAACCGCGATGATATAATAAGCAGTGGGACGAGAATAAAACGTTTCTTCGGTGGGGTCGCTGCCAAGAAACGAAAATAGGGTTAAAACTCAATTCGGGAGCGAAGGAGGGGAAATTCGATACGATGGATAATATTCTCCGCGGCGGAAGAATTAATCTTCCCGTGATTAACGCCGACCATTTCATCTTCGTTCGGTGAGATCGACTTTCTCGCCCATTTTTATCAAAACGCCCTCTTTAAAAAAAGAACATCTTCGGTAAATTCGTAATGTTACTTCGGAAAAGTACGGGGAAAGAACGCAACAAAGGAACATTTAGAAATTTCAATAGCACAATTAGACGGTGAAACGCGATATTTTTAACGACGTCTATTAGCACAATCGTTAGAATAAAGAAGCGCGAACCGGTGTTAATCAGAGAGGAAAATTTTTCGCGCCAAGAGAGCACTTCGAATCTGGCTAAAAGATGATTAACGCGGGGGGAAAGAACAAATGCGTGGCAAAGGGTCACGAAAACAACTTCTGTGCGAAATATCGAATGTTTATTAATGGTGTCTCTCGTCGATATCTTCCCTTTTCTCCCTATTTTCGTCTTAAAACAGTAAATCATAAATGAAACTGAAACGCAAATTTCATTTCTATTGTAAAATCTGAAGTTAAAATGTTACTCGTTTGTAACTTCGTTTCATTGCAACATTTACAGAACAATGCTCCGATCTCGCGAACATTACCACGAAAGACAGAACATAACGAAATCGAATAAAAGAAAGAAAAAAAACAGAATTACAATCCTTCGTGTGAACCCGTACCATCGAGCGAGAATATTGCAACATTCTAGCGATTATTTCGTGCAACTAGCATGTAAATCACGATTCAACCAAGTTGTCAGGTCTAGCAAAGTGATACAGAGCAGCAACACTCGCGAGAAGATTTGTGCTCGCTCTCTTGTAAGCGAGCGAACAACTTCTCAGAAACGATGTTACTTATTCTCACAAAGATTCCGATTCACCGTGATTATTCTGTGACGTGATAAATGCGGCTGGTTAATCTAACACAATAAGATAACACAGAGGTATTTGTCGATCTTCGGTTTAATTGGCTTACTCTCGCGCTATTTGCGAACACGTAACGATGATTTATTCCGCCTCGTGAACAATTTTCCACGTGATCCTTTTATTCGCGAGGCAAAATTCAAGTAAAAGTCACACCGTCGCAATCTGTCATGCTCTGTTCCATAGTGCTCTATCATAAGGTAGAATGACTCACAAAGGTTCGACGAACTTGTTACAAATGCTTTCTCCCAATGGAAAAACGCGCGCGTCGGATCGGAGGGGAAGGAAACGAGTTATCACGGTATAAATGCAAATCAGACGAACGGGAAGGCTAGTTTCGATCGGTCGTGATATAATCGAGTAAGCTTATCACGCGAACTTAGAACACGTACTCGAAATCCTTTAATTTATGCGGCTAATGAGATGACGATAAAGTGAAAGTATGTGTATACTGTGTTTGTAGGAATGTTAACTCGATTGGATGATGTACGATGACAATTTACAGAGAGCCTGAAGAAGATCGTTTTCTCGCGAGAGATTTCTTATCGATACAATGTGAAAACGTATGTTTCACCCTCCAGGAATTCATGTATCTGTGTAATTAAATTTGATAAATCCCATTGCGTAAACAATGACTTATAGCACTAGTTCCGCTCTTGTTTCTTCCATTAAAATGAGAAACCAGAAGTCGGTCGTAATCTCTTATCTCATAAGCAAATAAAAGTTCGTTATACAGGAAGGTAACCCAGATAAATGTTGTTTATCCCTTCCGTTATGTCAATAGCCACTCGAAAAGCGTCGTAAAATGCACGGTTACGTCGAAAACCAGATTGCATCTTTTCGAAACAGCATCTAAGTAACTTTCACCTACGAGGGATGATTTACAATGGATTTTCCCAGGAGTGCGTCACCAAAGGACACGCAGAATCAGGATAATGTCACCCTAAACTATTTCTCTTCGTGCTACATGGAGAACTAAAAGAACTCGTCAGAAATAATAAGAAGATCAAGTAAAAAAGTCGCAAAGTTTCACTCCTGAAGACTATCGTCAATCATCAACGATTTACGAGAGAAGAAATATGATAATAATGAAATAATGTCTGTAATGCTAAATATTACACCTGGAAGAAGAACTTTTATCGATCCTCCTGGATCCGTAATTGACGACAGTAGGAAAATTCAGGAGGTCTGGTCTCGCGATGATCCAACCGATCGCGATCATGCGATTTCACGGTAAATTAACGATCTAGAAAGTTGAAAGAAGAAAAAGGAGGAAAACGGACGACAGAGATTATATACCTGGTGAGCATCGTTTCCAAGCGAGAATCGCCGCGCCGGCGAGCAACGTTTTATCCTTGGAGAACTCGTGGCCGAGGATCACAGCGAGACGGAAAGTCGAAAAACTAGTTTGATAAGCAATTAACAAGCGGCGGGATTACCGCATATAGCGTACTGGAATGCGGCGTGTGTACTTGCTGCCGACACGCGAGAGGATGTGTTCTCTTTACTGGGGTAAGTTTAAGGAAGGGCGGTCGTGCACGCGTCGCGATAAAAATGAAACGCGACTGGTGATACTCCCTTATCGGAGATAATGTTAACACAAACCGAACCCACGAAGGGTTAATTCGAACTGAACGACGATAAGGCTCGGGGAACGAAGTGAGCCGAGCAAGATAGAGACAGAGTAACCGCGATAACGCTTATCACATGTCTATTCCGTTGGTTTTGTTTGTTCTTCGAATCGCGACAGGTTCATCCTATTTTCTGAAGGGGGATATTGAATTCGATGATTCATCACGGCATCTCTATCAAATTCACCGTGTAATCGTATTTAACGCTTCGACGAGAGAAAGGCTTGTACTTATATGGTAAACTGGCGATCGACGATGATGATGGAGATAGGGATGGAAGAAAATTGCGATGTTATCGTGAATGTTTTCGATAAGATTTGCCGCTAATTCTACGTGGAAGCGTGGATAATAATTTCTTCGGTGTGTTGGTGTTTCTGCGGTGATGAATGAATTATTGAACTGAAATGTATTGTTTTCTTTTCCTCTGATAATAACGTATCGATATACGAGAAACATAACTGAATTCAAGATGTGTTCGAATGAATTCGTTAATCGATTAATTTTCGTAGAAAATTACATTTTTCATTTTAGTTTCCTTTTTAATTATACAACTCTATTCGAAATTTCACTGTACATATAGTTACAGATAACTCCGAAACTGTGCAAGTAGATAAACGATAACTCCTAGAATAACACTAACGATCCACGGGTCACA